>NC_091362.1:10838524-10938524 GCF_038502225.1 Cherax quadricarinatus | reverse complement strand
TATATTCACACCACACATTGCCCTCAGACATGACATCTCCACTGCCTCCAGCCTTCTCCTCGCTGCAACATTCATCACCCACGCTTCACACCCATATAAGAGTGTTGGTAAAACTATACTCTCATACATTCCCCTCTTTGCCTCCAAGGACAAAGTTCTTTGTCTCCACAGACTCCTAAGTGCACCACTCACCCTTTTCCCCTCATCAATTCTATGATTCACCTCATCCTTCATAGACCCATCCGCTGACACGTCCACTCCCAAATATCTGAATACATTCACCTCCTCCATACTCTCTCCCTCCAATCTGATATCCAATCTTTCATCACCTAATATTTTTGTTATCCTCATAACCTTACTCTTTCCTGTATTCACTTCTAATTTTCTTTTTTTGCACACCCTTCCAAATTCATCCACCAATCTCTGCAACTTCTCTTCAGAATCTCCCAAGAGCACAGTGTCATCAGCAAAGAGCAACTGTGACAACTCCCACTTTATGTGTGATTCTTTATCTTTTAACTCCACGCCTCTTGTCAAGACCCTCGCATTTACTTCTCTTACAACCCCATCTATAAATATATTAAACAACCACAGTGACATCACACATCCTTGTCTAAGGCCTACTTTTACTGGGAAATAATTTCCCTCTTTCCTATGTACTCTAACTTGAGCCTCACTATCCTCGTAAAAACTCTTCACTGCTTTCAGTAACCTACCTCCTACACCATACACCTGCAACATCTGCCACATTGCCCCCCTATCCACCCTGTCATACGCCTTTTCCAAATCCATAAATGCCACAAAGACCTCTTTAGCCTTATCTAAATACTGTTCACTTATATGTTTCACTGTAAACACCTGGTCCACACACCCCCTACCTTTCCTAAAGCCTCCTTGTTCATCTGCTATCCTATTCTCAGTCTTACTTTTAATTCTTTCAATAATAACTCTACCATACACTTTACCAGGTATACTCAACAGACTTATCCCCCTATAATTTTTGCACTCTCTTTTGTCCCCTTTGCCTTTATACAAAGGAACTATGCATGCTCTCTGCCAATCCCTAGGTACCTTACCCTCTTCCATACATTTATTAAATAATTGCACCAACCACTCCAAAACTATATCCCCACCTGCTTTTAACATTTCTATCTTTATCCCATCAATCCCGGCTACCTTACCCCCTTTCATTTTACCTACTGCCTCACGAACTTCCCCCACACTCACAACTGGCTCTTCCTCACTCCTACAAGATGTTATTCCTCCTTGCCCTATACACGAAATCACAGCTTCCCTATCTTCATCAACATTTAACAATTCCTCAAAATATTCCCTCCATCTTCCCAATACCTCTAACTCTCCATTTAATAACTCTCCTCTCCTATTTTTAACTGACAAATCCATTTGTTCTCTAGGCTTCCTTAACTTGTTAATCTCACTCCAAAGCTTTTTCTTATTTTCAACAAAATTTGTTGATAACATCTCACCCACTCTCTCATTTGCTCTCTTTTTACATTGCTTCACCACTCTCTTAACCTCTCTCTTTTTCTCCATATACTCTTCCCTCTTTGCATCACTTCTACTTTGTAAAAACTTCTCATATGCTAACTTTTTCTCCCTTACTACTCTCTTTACATCATCATTCCACCAATCGCTCCTCTTCCCTCCCGCACCCACTTTCCTGTAACCACAAACTTCTGCTGAACACTCTAACACTACATTTTTAAACCTACCCCATACCTCTTCGACCCCATTGCCTATGCTCTCATTAGCCCATCTATCCTCCAATAGCTGTTTATATCTTTCCCTAACTGCCTCCTCTTTTAGTTTATAAACCTTCACCTCTCTCTTCCCTGATGCTTCTATTCTCCTTGTATCCCATCTACCTTTTACTCTCAGTGTAGCTACAACTAGAAAGTGATCTGATATATCTGTGGCCCCTCTATAAACATGTACATCCTGAAGTCTACTCAACAGTCTTTTATCTACCAATACATAATCCAACAAACTACTGTCATTTCGCCCTACATCATATCTTGTATACTTATTTATCCTCTTTTTCTTAAAATATGTATTACCTATAACTAAACCCTTTCTATACAAAGTTCAATCAAAGGGCTCCCATTATCATTTACACCTGGCACCCCAAACTTACCTACCACACCCTCTCTAAAAGTTTCTCCTACTTTAGCATTCAGGTCCCCTACCACAATTACTCTCTCACTTGGTTCAAAGGCTCCTATACATTCACTTAACATCTCCCAAAATCTCTCTCTCTCTCCTCTGCATTCCTTTCTTCTCCAGGTGCATACAGGCTTATTATGACCCACTTCTCGCATCCAACCTTTACTCTCTAAAAGTTTCTCCTACTTTAGCATTCAGGTCCCCTACCACAATTACTCTCTCACTTGGTTCAAAGGCTCCTATACATTCACTTAACATCTCCCAAAATCTCTCTCTCTCCTCTGCATTCCTCTCTTCTCCAGGTGCATACACGCTTATTATGACCCACTTCTCGCATCCAACCTTTACTTTAATCCACATAATTCTTGCATTTACACATTCATATTCTCTTTTCTCCTTCCATAACTGATCATTCAACATTACTGCTACCCCTTCCTTTGCTCTAACTCTCTCTGATACTCCAGATTTAATCCCATTTATTTCCCCCCACCGAATCTCCCCTACCCCCTTCAGCTTTGTTTCACTTAGGGCCAGGACATCCAACTTCTTTTCATTCATAACATCAGCAATCATCTGTTTCTTGTCATCTGCACTACATCCACGCACATTCATATATATATATATATATATATATATATATATATATATATATATATATATATATATATATATATATATATATATATATATATATATATATATATCCAAAACAACCACTGTGAAAGAGTAATGAAATTCCAAGCGCTTTCGTGACTACTCACATTGTCAAGGAACTATGAAAGTAATACATCAAAGGAAGGCAATTAAAGGGCTAAGATCACACCTCACAGTCAAGTCCCACAACAAAGAAACATCTGACGCGCGACAATACCGGACTCATAAGAAAAGAGGAACACTGCAGTAGGTCCGCTGGTCCAACTAGACAGGTCCTCACCACATCCCACTAACAAAATATTCTACTCAAGAAATAAGGTTTATTATTTGTCCAATGTATTACTAAACTCTAACCAAATTTTATTAATTATAAATGAATCTAATTTATATAAACAAAAGGAAATATTCATATTATTGTCAAAACTGCTTTTTATGAAACAAGATTCAATTATATTCCTGTCGACCATGGACTTGCTTGATACAACTTTCTCAACTTTTTGAAAATCAATTGGATGGTTAAAATCTCTCACATGAATAAATAGAGCATTGGAATCTTGTCCAGTTCTAATGCTATATTTATGTTGTTTTAATCTTAGTTCGAGATTTTTACCAGTTTTACCGTAATAAACTTTATCGCAAATTTTACAAGGAATCTTATAGACACATCCATCAGCATTTTGGGGGGAATTCTTTGTCAAAAGTTTTTTTACTGTATCAAGATTTTTGAATACAACTTTAATATTAAAAGTCTTAAGAAGAGAAGGCATATCAACCAAGTTTTCATGGTAAGGGAGAATCAACATATTTTTAGTTGAATAAGGTTGGTTGTCCCTTTTTGGGTTGTATAAAGTATTTCTAGCAATTTTAAATGATTTATCAATTACATTTCTCGGGTATTTCAGATCAATGGCTATTTCATAAATTTTGAATATTTCTTCATCTATGAACTCTGGACTACAAATTCGTAAAGCTCTCAAAAACATTGATGAGAAAACAGACAGTTTAACTTGATCTTGTTGGGAAGAATAATAGTGGACATAGGAACAGTTATTTGTAGGTTTTCTGTAAATTTTAAATTTGAATTCATTATTACCCTTAATAATTAAAACATCTAGAAAAGGCAATGAGTTATTTTCTTCAAACTCAACAGTAAAGTTTATAGAATGGGCTAAGCTATTTTATTTTCCAAGGAAATGGTGTATATCTACATTTTTGGGCATAAGACACAAAATATCATCAACATATCTGAACCATTTAGCTCTATTAGGGAGGATTGTGTTAAGCAACCTTGTTTCAAAAAATTCCATGTATAGGTTACTAAGAACAGGTGAAAGAGGATTTCCCATTGCCATACCAAACTTCTGAGTGTAAAACTTATCATTAAATACAAATTTTGCATCAATGCAAAGTTTAGTAAGTTTAATGATAGTAGGAACTGGCAATGGTAAATCATAGTTAACGAGTTCTTCAGATAAACTTAATAAATCATCAACAGGAACTTTCGTAAACAAGGAAGTAACATCAAAACTAACCATGTTAAAATCATTTAAGTCAGTCAAGGAGCTTAATTTATCAACTAAATCTAAGTTGTTCTTAACATTAATGTTAGAAATTTTACCAACAATAGGGCTCAAAATGTCAACAAGCCATTTGAATAATTTATACGAAACTGATCCTAAGGAGCTAATAATTGGATTACCTGGTTTGTGTGTTTTTATTAGTCCATACATGTAAGGTGAAGATGGATTAGTGGAAGTAAAGTGTTTAATTCATCTTTGCCTTTTAGTAGAATTTTTATTTTATTGAAATTACTGTTAACGGTTTCTAAGATATTCTTTCTAAATTTAGAAACCGTTAACAGCAATTTCAATAAAACAATAAAAATTCTACTAAAAGGCAAAGATAAATTAATTAAACAATTTACTTCCACTAATCCTGACGTACACAGTGTATAAAGTCTTGAACGATTCCTTACTGAGGTATCGGAACGCTATTCTCAGGTTTGCCAGGCGCCCATATGCCGCAGCAGTTATCTGGTTAATGTGTGTGTGTGTGTGTGTGTGTGTGTGTGTGTGTGTGTGTGTGTGTGTGTGTGTGTGTGTGTGTGTGTGTGTATGTGTGCATGTGCGCGCAGAACAACCATTGTGAAAAAAACAGTGAAATTCCAAGCGCTTTCGTTACTTCTCACGTTATCATAATTCCTTGATAATGTGAGAAGTCACGAAAGCGCTTGGAATTTCACTCTTTTTTTCACAATGGTTGTTCTGCATATTGTGATATCACCTGTTTACTGTGATCTTGTTGCAGTGTTGTTGTTTATAATTACGTCAGTTGTTGTTGTTGTTCGTTGTCTTTATCATTTGTTTTGATTAGTGATGTTTATTGATTTTTTGTTTATTCTTCGTTGTTGTTGTTGTTGTTTGTTATGGTAGCTATGATGAGATGGTCTTTTATGCAAGCGGCACCACCTCCCCTTCCTCGCATCAAACCTCATCATCACCCTATACACTTCTCACAAAGCACCGTGTCGCCCCTACGGGTTTACCCCTTCCTTCTCCCCTCTCCCACCTTAGTATATAAATATAACGTTGCAGTTATCGTACCTCTCGGCGCCGGCATCGTCCTTTCCATTGTCAAGGTCAACACTGCAGCGCTGCCAGACGCTCCAACCCCTTCCTTTACTCTCTCAATTCACTTTTTTTTTCAATTCTCGTCAACGATCGTTTTATTTTGGCGATACAAGTGCAATTATGTTTACTTGTTGATGGATGTAATTGTTTGTTATTGAGGCGGTGAGGAATGTGGCGAGACGTTGTGGCTGGCGATAGTTGGCAACTGTGGCGATAGTATCAAGTGTGACTTCAGCTGTGGAATGTGGGGGTGGTGGGGGTAGAGGGGGTCGTGGGGGTCGTGGGGTGGAGGGGGTCGTGGGGGTGGAGGGGGTCGTGGGGGTGGAGGGGTCGTGGGGTGGAGGGGGTCGTGGCGGATACAGGGGTCGTGGGGGTGGTGTCATGAGGGTTGTGGGTGTCATGGGGATGGAGGGGGTCCCGGGGGTAAAGGGGTAGTGTGGGTGGAGGGGGTCGTGGGTAAGATAAGATAAGATAAGCTTTCGTTCGGAATTTTAACCCCGGAGGGTTAGCCACCCAGGATAACCCAAGAAAGTCAGTGCGTCATCGAGGACTGTCTTATTTCCATTGTGGTCCTCAATCTTGTCCCCCAGGATGCGACCCACACCAGTCAACTAACACCCAGGTACCTGTTTGCTGCTAGGTGAACAGGACAACAGGTGTAAGGAAACGTGTCGAAATGTTTCCACCCGCCGGGAATCGAACCCGGGCCCTCCGTGTGTGAAGCGGGAGCTTTAGCCACCAGGCCACTGGGGTGGATGGGGTCGTGAGGTAAAGGGGGTCGTGGGGCGGAGGGGATCGGGGGTGAAAGGGGTCGTAGGCCTGTTCATGGACCGGGCCGCGGGGGCGTTGATCCCCGGAATGTCCTCCAGGTAGGGGTGGAGGTCTTGAAGTATGGCTACTAGCAGGAGGGCGGGCATGTACTTGTGTAGGGGGCGTGGCTGCTAACAGAGGGCGTGGCTACTAACGGCGTGGCTACTAACAGAGGGTGTGGCTACTAAGAGGGGCGTGATTACTTGAAAGGGGCGTGGCTAATATGAGGGGCGTGGTTCCTTTTGGGGTGTGTGGCTACTAAGGGGGCGTGGCCTAGAGAGAAGTGGTTCCTTTAGGGGGTGTGGCTACTAAGAGGAGTTTGGTAACTTACAGGGGGCGTGGCTAAGAGGGACGTGGTAACTTACAGGGGGCGCGGCTACTAAGGGGCGTGGTTAAATAAAATAGGTCGTAATTGAATACAATGAGAGAGAGAGAGAGAAAGACAGAGAGAGCGTGGGAGTGTGAGAGTTTGAAAGGGGGGGGGGGAGAATGGGCTGTTCACCGCTAGGGTATTGGTGGTGGTGGTGGTGGTAGTAATGGTGGTGCGTCAGTAGTCTGGTTGTGACTGGTGACAGAGCAAGCCAGCGTGGTGGTGGTGCTGTTGTTGTGGTAGTGATAGTAGTTGTGGTGGTGGTGGTGGTGGTGGTGGTGGTGGTGGTCGTCCCTCACCCTGAACCTTCACCTTACATGTCGTGTACTAATATATTTTGCCACCCTACAATAACGATGTATCATACAACGCTGCGCTATACACACGTCAATCTTCTATACAACACTACGGTGATGCACAAATATTTACCTATATACGCTGGTAGATCTAGTATATAACGGTACGCTGGTATACGCGCTATGCGGGTATATCTGCCTTACTCCCTCCGGCAGTATCTGCGCTCATCTTCACTCGGTGCTGACTTGAACGTTATATTCAGGACGCGGGAGACAGCGTTCTCTGTACTCAGCGCTATTGTTAATACCTCTTATGTACTCTCATAATGCCAGGTAAGATATGTACTCGTACAGGTGTTAGTTACGGTTTGTGTGTGTGTGTGTACTCACCTAGTTGTACTCACGTAGGTGAGGTTGCAGGGGTCGAGTCCAAGCTCCTGGCCCAGCCTCTTCACTGGTGTGTGTGTGTGTGTGTGTGTGTGTGTGTACACTCACCTAATTGTGGTTGCAGGGGGTCGAGTCATAGCTCCTGGCCCCGCCTCTTCACTGGTCACTCGTATGTGTGTACGCTGTGCATAGTAATTCTGTTTGGTGTGTATACGCACCTCAGTGTATCTCATGGTATATATATACCGAGAAGTGTATATCAGTGTATATACACCACGAGGTGTATATCTTCCAGGTTATATACACCACGAGGTGTATATCTTCCAGGTTATATACACCACGAGGTGTATATCTTCCAGGTTATATACACCACGAGGTGTATATCTTCCAGGTTATATACACCACGAGGTGTATATCTTCCAGGTTATATACACCACGAGGTGTATATCTTCCAGGTTATATACACCACGAGGTGTATATCTTCCAGGTTATATACACCACGAGGTGTATATCTTCCAGGTTATATACACCACGAGGTGTATATCTTCCAGGTTATATACACCACGAGGTGTATATCTTCCAGGTTATATACACCACGAGGTGTATATCTTCCAGGTTATATACACCACGAGGTGTATATCTTCCAGGTTATATACACCACGAGGTGTATATCTTCCAGGTTATATACACCACGAGGTGTATATCTTCCAGGTTATATACACCACGAGGTGTATATCTTCCAGGTTATATACACCACGAGGTGTATATCTTCCAGGTTATATACACCACGAGGTGTATATCTTCTAGATTATATACACCACGAAGTTTTTATCTTCCAGGTTATATACACCACGAAGTGTATATCTCACTGTATATATACATTGAGACTTGCATCAGTCACTATCCTGGGCTCAAAGTAAGCAAGTGAAAGTCAGCCTTAATGACTAATCAGCGTGAAGTCGGTAGACTGTAAAGCCTAATATAACTGTGATAAATGGTTTTGAAACCGACAAGTTGAAGGATTGAGACACTTATGCAATATATGGGAATCTTTATTGAAGAAACGTTTCGCCACACAGTGGCTTCATCAGTCCAGTACAAAGCAGGAAGGTATAAGGAGAGGAGGAGTTTGAGGTAATCAGTCTCTCAGCCTGAAACTGATTACCTCAAACTCCTCCTCTCCTTACACCTTCCTGCTCTGTACTGGACTGATGAAGCCACTGTATGGCGAAACGTTTCTTCAATAAAGATTCCCATATATTGCATAAATGTCTCATTTCTTCATAACTATCTTTGAAAGCCTTAATGCGTAGAGCGGCGAGAAAGAGAGAGTGAGAGGAGGGAGGATAGGAGAGAGAGGGAGGGTAGAAGAGTGAATTAGGGGTGTAGCTGGTCGCTGGGTACACAGCCGGGTTCCTAGCTCCTGACTCTCGTGGTGATAATTAATAATAATACTAATAATTATTTCTACAAGTACATACATGTACAAGGTATACAGGCCTAGCTGACATCAGTGACGCGCTCATAAAGTCACTTAAAAATAACTCGGGGAATCTGTCTCACGTCCCACCATTATTGTACAAGCGAGCGGCCCATGTCCTTTCGCATGCTATTACATTACTTTTTAACAAGTCACTAGAAACTAGCACTTTCCCGACACTACTCAAGACAGCAAAGGTTACACCAATACATAAAGGTGGTGACCCTACAGATGTAAACAACTATAGGCCAATATCAAACTTACCATTGCTATCCAAAATCTTCGAGAAACTCGTGCACAGGAGACTATATTCATTTATAACGTCACAGAACATACTCAACCCCTGCCAGTTTGGATTCAGGAAAAATAAAAGCACTAATGATGCAATTATAAAAATGCTAGATCTGCTTTACACAGCATTGGAAAATAAGGAATATCCGCTAGGAATTTTTATTGACCTAAGAAAAGCGTTTGACACAGACCACGGCATCCTACTCCACAAACTTGACCACTATGGTATAAGAGGCCATGCGGTTACATATTTTAAATCCTACCTTTCTAATAGGTATCAGTATGTCACCATTAAAGAGACAGCCTCATCAATACGGCCACTTGATACTGGAGTTCCGCAGGAAGTGTCCTTGGACCCCTGCTCTTCCTCATTTACATCAATGATCTTCCAAACATATCCCAACACCTGAAACTCATTCATTTTGCTGACGACACGACTTATGTCATTTCCCACCCTAATCTTGCCACCCTCAACACCATTGTTAACGAGGAGCTGCTCAAAATATCGACTTGGACGACAGCCAATAAACTTAACACTGGCAAAACCTACTATATTATGTTTGGTAGCAGAGCAGGTGTTGCGCAACTTAACATTAAGATCGACAACACTCTAATTGCCAGACATAATGAGGGCAAATTCCTTGGCCTATACCTCGACAACAACCTAAATTTCAGCACCCATATCCAACACATAACAAAAAAAGTATCCAAAACGGTGGGGATCCTCTCCAAGATACAATACTACGTGCCGCAAACTGCCCTTCTCACACTATACCATTCACTTATATATCCAAACCTCACCTATGCTATCTGTGCTTGGGGTTCAACTACAGCAACACACCTAAAGCCAATAATAACCCAACAAAAAGCCGCAGTAAGAATAATCACTAAATCCCATCCCTGGCAACACCCCTTCCCCCCCCCCCCCCACTCTTCATAGATCTAAACTTACTCCCTGTTCAGAACATCCACACTTACTGCTGTGCAATCTATATCTACAGGACCTTAAATTCCAATATTAACCTTGACCTAAAACGCTTTCTTGATAGTTGTGACAGGATCCACAGGCATAACACCAGACACAAACATCTCTATGACATTCCCCGTGTTCGACTAAACCTTTACAAAAATTAAATGTATTTCAAAGGACCTAAAATCTGGAACACCCTACCTGAAAACTCTAGAACTGCAGACATATTCATCACTTTCAAAACTACAGTTAGAAAACATCTTATCTCACTGATACACCCCGACAACTAACTACATGATAATCACCTGGTGGTTCACAATTACACTCACCCACTGACTATAAACCCAGAAATACTGATCTTAATCTTAAAATAATAAATCCTAACTAGTCATAAGTTTGCCTATGATACTCCAATATAGACACTTTGTATTGTGCCAAAACAAAAGCATTCACATTGCTAAACTCACAAATTATGAAGAAGTCACTTAGCCTTAATACCATAATCTGTAAGGATTTAATGTTAAGAATTAATCTAAGTCTGCCCGAAATGCCTGGCCATGCTAGGTGTCCTAGTGGCCCCCTCTGTAATTAGTATTTTATAACATGTAAACCACACAATACCCAAAACCTGTAAAACCCACATTGTAACCATTATAGAGAATAAACTTGAATTGATTATAGAAAGCCGTTTGTTATGCAGAGCATTTCAGGCAAATTAGGTCAGTTTTGTCCCAGGATGCGATTCTCACCAGTGGACTAACACCCAGGTACCTACTTTACTGATGAGTGAACAGGGACAGCAGGTGTCTTAAAGCAATACATCCTAATGTTTTCACCCGCACCGAGGATCGAACCGCGGACCTCAGTGTTGGGTATTGCCGAGTGGGAGTATATGATGGTGTGGTGTGTTGTTTTGTGGTGTGTGGTGATGTCATGTAGTGGTAGTGCTTGGGGTCGAGTCACAGCTCCTGGCCCAGCCTCTTCACTGGTCGCTACTAGGTCCACTTTCCCTGCTCCATGAGCTTTATCATATCTCTTCTTAAAGCTATGTATGATTCCTGCCTCCACTACATCACTCCCCAGATTGTTCTACTTCCTGATAACTCTGAATACTTCCTAACATCCCTGTGTGTGTATGCGTGTGTGTGGAGGATGGGGGGGGGGTGATGGATGTGGTATGTAGTGATGGTGTGTGGTGGTGGGTGCGTAGTGATGTGGTGGGTATGTAGTGATGGTGTGTGGTGATGTGTAGTAATAGTGATGATGTGTGGTGGGTGTGTGGTGATGTGTAGTAATAGTGATGATGTGTGGTGGGTGTGTAGTGATGGTGATAGTATGTGCGATGGTGTGTGGTGGTGTGGAGTGATGTACTCCTGCATATTCATATGCTGCACGATCGTCCACAAGATGGATATGAGGTGCACAATAATATAAATCTAATATTGGTAAGAAGGCTTTCCTCATCTCTTATGTTTTCCAGCGCATTTATGTCCATTCTATAACATGGAGACCAGAACTGAGCAGCAAAATCGTAACCAGGCATAACTAAAGGAACATAAAGTTGAGGTATGACCTGAGATCTTCTTGATATGAAGCCAAGAATTCCATTAGCGAACATTATGCACTGTTTAAAATTTTAACTCTCAATTGCTAACCAGAATTCGTAAATCTTTTTTTTTTTCATTCAGTTTGAGAGCTGCTTTATTTTCCCAAGAAAATGACCTTACATTTGTTCATACTAAACTGGATCTGCCATTTCTCTGACCACATCAGCTTATCCAGATCTTCCTGTAGCATTCTGTTGTCCACACCAGAATTTGACGATCTCTTTTTAGTGTCATCGGCAGTCTTAATTATGTCTCCATTTATTCCCCCATCTATGTAGTTTGTGTATATTGAACAATGGCCTCAGTACCGACCCTTGTGGAACACCACTGGTAACGGCTCCCCACTCGGATTTCTTCCCATTTATGCAAACTCTGTTGCTTGTCGGTCAACCATGCCTCGATCCAGGATAGCATTTCTCCACTTATTCCGTGTGTTGCTACTTTCTTCAGCTGTCTCCTGTGTGGAACTCTGTCAACCTTATTAAAATCCATATACAGTCTCATATACTTTCCTTGGACGACCGTTTCAAATACGTTAGGAAAAAAAAGTTAGAAAATTTGTAAGGCTTGAACATCCTTATGTAAAATCGTGCTGAAACTCGTTGATCAAATTTGTTGAAGAGAGCAGCTAATAGCTTAGTAAGTTCCTCTTTACATTCTTTAATAACCCTTGAAAGTAGTTCGTCAGGAAATGGTGATTTGTTTGGTTTTAATCTGTGTTTTTGTGTGAGGATCACGTAGCTAGTGACTTTCATCTTGCATGCTTTATTTTCGTCCTGACCTCTATCAAAAAATTATTTCTTGGATTTCATTTGTGTCTTGTGTAAAAACAGAAAGGAAATAAGTGTTAAAAACGGTACACATTCTTTGTCACTAACTGTGAGCTAACCTGAGCCACACGTGGGTGGACCTATATTTTCCTTGATCTTGTTCTTGTATACCTCAAAGAAAACTTGTGTGTAATCAAGTCCTGGATCCACTGAAACTTTATCTTTATCTCCTATTTGTGAGAGAATTGTGATTTAGTAGTGATGAAACACACGATGTAGAACAGGTTTACATTACAATAGTTTACGCTTTTGTGTAGAATTTTTTTGGAGGACATGATGAAGGTCTACCAAGAGTTAAACATTGTCGTTATAAAAAGCTTGTTTTGCAGATTCTTTGCTTCATTATTGTTGACAGAACGTTTAGATTGTCATTTAGTTATCATTTCGCCTAACTCAAGGAGACCTCGGCCTCAGCCAGTCAAAACTTACCCAGCGTTAATGTTATCTTTTAAAACGTACAGTAGCGCACGCGCTAACACCAGAGTTCGTCTTGAGAGGAAGCAGACATAAAAGCACTACGTCTCTTCACAACCACCTCCAGTTCCGTGGATCCCAGGCAGCACCGACCTTGACATTTAGCATAGAGGAGCCCCGTTAGCAGCAAGTCTACTTGATTGAACTTTGTTTCTTGGTTGGAACAAGCCGAAGAGACCTTCACGACAGACCTTTCATGGAGTTTACAGCAGTTGCTTAGAGATGACCTTTGCTAGAGGCTGCTAGGTGGGTGTGAGCTAGGTATGAACACTGGTGTAAGTAATAATAGATAGAGGCAGCTGCGCACATGTTGCTATAAGGAAAAAGTTCTGACGCTCACTCCAACACATCTTGAGCAGGCAAAAAACATAGGTAAATAAAATAAATCGTGAGAGAGAGAAAGAGAGGAAAAAAAAACATTTACTCAAGCGCTCGCTCGCACGCACGCACGCACGCACGCACGCACGCGTACACGCACTCACGTATACATATAGGTACATATACATGTACGTATGCACACACACACACACACACACACACACACACACACACAATAGTGACCAGTGAAGAGGCGGGGCCAGGAGCTATGAATCAACCCCTGCAACCACAACTAGGTGAGTACAATGTGACATGTACCTAAGTGTACTGAGCGACACATACAAGCATGCGTCCTCACGTCTGCTCTTGTTCACCCAGCAACAGTAGATAACCCGGGTGTTAGTTGACTGTTGTGGGTCACACTAGGGCAAAATATTTCAGTGGAATACATAATTACAAAGGCCGACCCTGAGGAGCAAAGCTCTAGACTAGAAGCTCCAGAAGGTAACTCGCGGAAGATATCTCATAAAACGCCATCACCAAGGTAGTAGCTAGATGGTAATAATTTTTATTATATTATTTATAGTATTATTTAATTTATAATAATAAATAATATAATATTCACTATTTTCGTCAGGATGTCATTAAGTTGTAACTTGAAGTCACTGTGATGTTCACAGTTTGATCAGTAAGTCTTAGCAAGGCGTTACAAGGGATTCCCAGCTAACTTTTCAAACAAGAGAAATAAAACCACTGGTGACATTACTGAAATCACTTGAACTCTGTCGCTTAGGGTACTGTCCAGTGTTGACGGCGCCATTCAGGGCAGGAGAGATATTAGAGCTGGAACAGATACGGAGCCAGTAAAACATTTGAGTTACTGGGAACGCCACAGAGTCCAAAATATTTACTCGCTGGCACGGAGGAGAGAGAAATACATGATAATATTTGCTTGGAAAGTACTTAAGTCTGGTTCCAAATCTGCTTACTACCAAGACTACATACCGGAGTGAGAGATATGGGAGAAATTGTAGAATAAATCTAGTAAAAAGTATGAGCGCCGTGGGCACAGTAAGGAAACACTGTATCAACATCAGTGGTCCCAAACTATTTAATATTTTAACAGATATCACTAACACTTATTGTAACAACCAGGCTGTGATGGATATGTGAGCCAGCGGGCCGTCAGCAGCAACAACCTGGTTGACCAGACAAGCACCAGACGAGCCTGGCCCAGGGCCGGCCTCCGGGAGTAGGAAATTCTCGAAATCCGTCAAAAGTATTTAAAAGGTGAATGACCCACTTGTGTTATCATGCAGCGGTGAATGACCCAAACGGGTTTATCGCTTTACATGACTACATTAATAACACTGAGCACGATGATGACCCAAAGATTATCTAGATTAAACTGCAGTCTGGGGAGGGATGTTGGGGAGTGCCCTAGGTGGTGGTAGGGGAGTGCCCTAGGTGGTGGTAGGGGAGTGCCCTAGGTGGTGGTAGGGGAGTGCCCTAGGTGGTGGTAGGGGAGTGCCCTAGGTGGTGGTAGGGGAGTGCCCTAGGTGGTGGTAGGGGAGGGCCCTAGGTGGTGGTAGGGGAGTGCCCTTGGTGGTGGTAGGGGAGTGCCCTAGGTGGTGGTAGGGGAGTGCCCTAGGTGGTGGTAGGGGAGTGCCCTAGGTGGTGGTAGGGGAGTGCCCTAGGTGGTGGTAGGGGAGTGCCCTAGGTGGTGGTAGGGGAGTGCCCTAGGTGGTGGTAGGGGAGTGCCCTAGGTGGTGGTAGGGGAGTGCCCTAGGTGGTGGTAGGGGAGTGCCCTAGGTGGTGGTAGGGGAGTGCCCTAGGTGGTGGTAGGGGAGTGCCCTAGGTGGTGGTAGGGGAGTGCCCTAGGTGGTGGTAGGGGAGGGCCCTAGGTGGTGGTAGGGGAGGGCCCTAGGTGGTGGTAGGGGAGTGCCCTAGGTGGTGGTAGGGGAGTGCCCTAGGTGGTGGTAGGGGAGTGCCCTAGGTGGTGGTAGGGGAGTGCCCTAGGTGGTGGTAGGGGAGTGCCCTAGGTGGTGGTAGGGGAGTGCCCTAGGTGGTGGTAGGGGAGTGCCCTAGGTGGTGGTAGGGGAGTGCCCTAGGTGGTGGTAGGGGAGTGCCCTAGGTGGTGGTAGGGGAGTGCCCTAGGTGGTGGTAGGGGAGTGCCCTAGGTGGTAGGGGAGTGCCCTAGGTGGTAGGGGAGTGCCCTAGGTGGTAGGGGAGTGCCCTAGGTGGTAGGGGAGTGCCCTAGGTGGTAGGGGAGTGCCCTAGGTGGTGGTAGGGGAGTGCCCTAGGTGGTGGTAGAGGAGTGCCCTAGGTGGTGGTAGGGGAGTGCCCTAGGTGGTGGTAGGGGAGTGCCCTAGGTGGTGGTAGGGGAGTGCCCTAGGTGGTGGTAGGGGAGTGCCCTAGGTGGTGGTAGGGGAGTGCCCTAGGTGGTGGTAGGGGAGTGCCCTTGGTGGTGGTAGGGGAGTGCCCTAGGTGGTGGTAGGGGAGGGCCCTAGGTGGTGGTAGGGGAGGGCCCTAGGTGGTGGTATGGGAGTGCCCTAGGTGGTGGTAGGGGAGTGCCCTAGGTGGTGGTAGGGGAGTGCCCTAGGTGGTGGTAGGGGAGTGCCCTAGGTGGTGGTAGGGGAGTGCCCTTGGTGGTGGTAGGGGAGGGCCCTAGGTGGTGGTAGGGGAGTGCCCTAGGTGGTGGTAGGGGAGTGCCCTTGGTGGTGGTAGGGGAGGGCCCTAGGTGGTGGTAGGGGAGGGCCCTAGGTGGTGGTAGGGGAGTGCCCTAGGTGGTGGTAGGGGAGTGCCCTAGGTGGTGGTAGGGGAGTGCCCTAGGTGGTGGTAGGGGAGTGCCCTAGGTGGTGGTAGGGGAGTGCCCTAGGTGGTGGTAGGGGAGTGCCCTAGGTGGTGGTAGGGGAGTGCCCTAGGTGGTGGTAGGGGAGGGCCCTAGGTGGTGGTAGGGGAGGGCCCTAGGTGGTGGTAGGGGAGGGCCCTAGGTGGTGGTAGGGGAGTGCCCTAGGCGGCTGCAGGAGAGTACCCTGGGTGATGGTAGGAGAGTTCCCTAGATGGTGGTAGGGGAGTGCCCTAAGTGGTGGGGAAGTGTCATTGGGAGATGGGGGGACAGTGTCCTGGAGTGATAGTAGGAGAGTGCCCTAGGTGGTGGTAGGGGAGTGCCCTAGGTGATGGTAGGGGAGTGCCCTACGCGGTGGTGGTGGTAGGGGAGTGCCCTAGGTGGTGGTAGGGGAGTGCCCTACGTGGTGGTGGTGGTGGTAGGGGAGTGCCCTAGGTGGCGGTAGGGGAGTGCCCTTGGTGGCGGTAGGGGAGTTCCCTAGATTGTGGTAGGGGAGTTCCCTAAGTGGTGGGGAAGTGTCCTTGGGAGATGGGGGAACAGTGTCCTGGAGTATTGTACTTGCTTCAGTCTTGAATTCCTCATTTTTTATCCATAGCCTAGTAAGTGAAATTTGTTCTCACTGAAGATCATATTGTTGTCGTCGGCCCTCTGGAAGACTTGGTTTATATCAGCTTGAAGGTTTGCTGGGTCCTCAATGGATGACTCTCTCTCATACAAATTTTAGTATTGTCTCTGAAGGATAATACAGCGTTATGATTTATGTCTCATTGTCGGATATGGGAATAAGAAAGAGGAGTGGGGCGAGTACTGTATCTTGAGGAGAAACAGCTTCACTCTGGCAGCCTCGTGATTTCGCTCTGTTTACTATTACTCTCTGGGTCCTATTTGTTAAGAGATTAAATATCCATCTGCCCACTTTCCTAGTTATTCCCTTTGCATACATTTTGTGTGCTATTACACCATGGTCGCACTTGTCAAAGGATTTTTGCGTAGTCAGTGTACACTACATCTGCATTCTGCTTGTCTTCAGGTGCATCCAAGGCGATGTCGTAATGGTGCAGCAGTTGTGATAGGCAGGAGGGATATACTTTAAACCCATGCTGCCCTGGGTTGTGCAATAATCGTTGCGGTTACATGTGATTGCCAACCTCGCCTCTTAAGACCCTTTCCTAGATTTTTGTAATGTGGGTTGTTAGCGCTGTTAATCAATAGTTTTTTCAATTGCTTTACTGCCACCTTTGTAAAGTGGAGCTATCTCGGTGGTTTTTAATGACTGTGGGATGACATCTGTGTCAAGGCGCCTGCGCCATTGAATATTCAGAGCACAGGATAGTTGTTACTGCAATTCTTGACAAATACGGAGTTCTACGAGTCTGAAGGTGGGCAGAGGGAATGGCAATGCTGTCAGTGGTGTCTTCGAACCCAAGTGGAGTTCAAAATTATGGAGATTTGGATCATTAATCTTTAGACTGAATACTGGCTCACTGAACACAGTCGCATTGTAACCAGTATTGTAGTCATTTCTTTGTTGCTAGTGTATGCCCCAGAGTATAGTGGAGGAATTCCCTGGGGAGGCTGGGATGAATATCATGGTAAGATGATACTGTGGAGGTAAACTCCGCATATAAATTATATAAATTTAAATATTAAAGATGAGAAAATCCCCTGGGGCCGGGGACACATCACACAGACTAACTGGAGGTTAAGTCGAAGCTCTAGAGATAAAAATTTAGTTCCTTATATCTGCACCCACATAGGGTCCAGGAGGCCAAGAACCAGTATTATTGTGAATGAGCTTTAATGAAATTTAGTCGAAAAACATACTGCCATCATCAAAATATTGTTAGGACAGGTCGGGGCTTTTTCTCTATGAAATGAGAAGTGGTGAACTCTTAAATATTCTCAGCTTTAATATATAAAGAATGATTAGTTAAATAATGGAGTTATCTTTATGAATAAGATATAAATAACAAATATGGGTAAAATGAATTATCATTGGTAACCTGCACAATTATTATAATTCCTGATTACGTTACACAAAATTAACTCCATTTTCTCCTTCGAAAAGAATAAACCAATTCCTTTACTCACATTGTTGTGATGGCTTTGTACTCTTTCACAGCAGTGTTACCCACTGCTGTGACCCTCACTACAGTAGATCAGTCTTCTGTAGACCATTACGTGTCCCGTAGCTCGGTTGGTAGCGCACTCAGCTCACACATTGAGGTCCATGGTTCGATCCCCTGTACGATTGGAAACATTAGGACGTGTTTCCTTAAGACACCTGCTGTCCATGTTCACCCAGCAGTAAATATTTACCTGGGTGTTAGCCGAGTGGTTTGGGTTGTATCATGGGAACAAAAGCTAAATTGCCCGAAATGCTCTGCATAACAAGGGGCTTTCTATATAGCATGACATTGATGTCAGCTATGATTTGTGTAAGTTGTATTATGTAATTATAGAAATAAAGATTATTATTATTATTATGTCTGCCATAGTTCAACATATGACCTTATACAGGAAATACGATGCCTGACTCAGCCTGACAGCTTTCCTCTCAGATTGCGCGAAATACTCTGTATGACCATGGCTTTCTGCATGCATTCAAGTGTCGCCCATTTCTGTATAAAAAATGTATTATGTGGAATTTGAATATAAGATTAGCCTCTTTTTTTTTTTTCTTTCATCTGTCTCCTGTGTATAATTTGTCTTGTCCTCGCTCTGGGACGGAGATATCCTCATAAAAATCCATTTCTTCTGTGTAGTGGACAGGTTATTGTGAGAAAAAGCAGTTCTCAAGTGATGGTAATTCCTGCTCCTGCTGCTGATGAACCGTTGATGGGAATCTTGACAATATCCTCATTGTGCTACTGAAGTCTCCCAGCTCAGGTTGGCACTACTGAAGTCTCCCAGCTCAGGTTGGCACTACTGAAGTCTCCCAGCTCAGGTTGGCACTACTGAAGTCTCCCAGCTCAGGTTGGCACTACTGAAGTCTCCCAGCTCAGGTTGGCACTACTGAAGTCTCCCAGCTCAGGTTGGCACTACTGAAGTCTCCCAGCTCAGGTTGGCACTACTGAAGTCTCCCAGCTCAGGTTGGCACTACTGAAGTCTCCCAGCTCAGGTTGGCACTACTGAAGTCTCCCAGCTCAGGTTGGCACTACTGAAGTCTCCCAGCTCAGGTTGGCACTACTGAAGTCTCCCAGCTCAGGTTGGCACTACTGAAGTCTCCCAGCTCAGGTTGGCACTACTGAAGTCTCCCAGCTCAGGTTGGCACTACTGAAGTCTCCCAGCTCAGGTTGGCACTACTGAAGTCTCCCAGCTCAGGTTGGCACTACTGAAGTCTCCCAGCTCAGGTTGGCACTACTGAAGTCTCCCAGCTCAGGTTGGCACTACTGAAGTCTCCCAGCTCAGGTTGGCACTACTGAAGTCTCCCAGCTCAGGTTGGCACTATTGAAGTCTCCCAGCTCAGGTTGGCACTACTGATCTTGATCTAGGGAGTATGATCTGTGCTCCAGTTCCCTGAATTGAGAGCGAATATCTTCTAACCCCCTGCAACAGTCTCTGTATAATCCCTTCGGGTTTACCGCTCCCCCATGATTATACTAATAATGCATCTCGAATCCTGCGAACATGGTAATTTTACACAAACACACAAACACACACACACACACACACACACACACACACACACACACACACACACACACACACACACACACACACACACACACACTCGTCAGTCAACACCAGGAGAGTGAGGGTGTTTGAACAATTACCAAGTGGAAGGCAGCACTGCCAGAGATGCCATCATATATACACTACTGTTTGTTAAAAAAAATATATATTCCACTATTATTCGGTCACACACACACACCAGAAATCATCATGTGGTGCGGGTGAGCGTGGACAGACGTCAGAGAGGAGCCACTAGACAGGGGTGAGAGCAAGTTCTTATGCACTGGCGGAGTGGTCGAGAGTCAGCAAGCAACAGCAGCAGCAGCAGCAGCAGCAGCAGCGTGTTACAAGCGTCATCAGCCAGGTAAACTAACACACTCACCTTAGTGTACTCGATGATGACGATGATGATGTGCAAGCTCTCAGTAGGCAACACGCGTCCACCCACACCCCATCCCTTGCCTGATCCTTCAGCTGTGTGTACATGCGTGAATAAACACAAGCGCGCACGCACACACACACACACACACACACACACACACACACACACACACACACACACACACACACACACACACACACACACACACACACACACACGTCGGTGATTGCATACACATAAAGTAAAGCCAGAAGTGGAAAAATAAGCCTTTTTTTTTTTTTTTTTTTTTTTTTTTTTTTTTTTTTGCAAAGTAAAAAAGACAAGAGACGTCCAGTAATTCTTCATTTTCAGAAAATTTTATATTGCGAGGAACTCATTAAATATGACAAAGAAAAACAGGAAAAAATGAGAGAGATTAAAGAAAGGAATGGAGCTAGGAAGAGAAAACTGGGAAATAGAATGTAATCCATTTTGCCACGAGGAAAAGTCTCCAGTGTGATGATGGTACAACAGTAAAAGGTCTATACTGGGGAGTCTTGGTGGTCAACCTGGAATATACGAGTACCCCTGCCTCCTCCTACCCGCCCCCCCGCCCCCTTCCCTACCCCCCTAACCCAGTAATTTGCATTGCACTCTAACCCTCCTCACAGAAACAATCAAGTGTGATTCATAAAAAACAAAGTTAATAGAAGCAGTAATAAAAAACTATGAAGGTACATGTGAGACAAGTTACCAAGGAGAGGCAGGAACCGGCAACACTACGTCACATATTTACTCTAAACTAAAATATTGGCCAAATTGACTATGGAATACCATTACTCAGTGCTAAGATTTGATTATTTACGAGAAAAATGGGACTAGTGAGAGAAATGGAAGAAAGAAAGAGAAAATCGGACTTGAGAAGAGATTATGAAAATATAAAAAAAATTCCTGAGAATTTCACTGGGAAAGGAAACGAAGGTAAGATATCCCAGGAGATAATGGAAATACTAGACATAATGTGTAGAAATTTAAGGGAAAAAATTATACCAAAGAAGAGGAAAAGGTAAACAAAATACAGTGGACCCCCGGTTAATGATATTTTTTCACTCCAGAAGTATGTTCAGGTGCCAGTACTGACCGAATTTGTTCCCATAAGGAATATTGTGAAGTAGATTAGTCCATTTCAGACCCCCAAACATACACGTACAAACGCACTTACATAAATACACTTACATAATTGGTCGCATTGGGAGGTGATCGTTATGCGGGGGTCCACTGTACAGAGAAGCCATGGTTCAACCAGGTCTGTAGACACACTGTTTTTGATTATAATGATAATGTGGAGAGAGACAACACAAAAAAAAAGAATGTACAAGAAATATAGGAGGAAACAAAGAAGAAAGCAGAAGTTAAGAGAGAGTTTGGAAGTGATATACCAGAGAAAGAAAAATAGCAAAACCATAATTGCTTCACATGAGGAAAATGACTCTAAGAGACCAAGTGATAAGACCAGACGACAGAGACTTGTATGAAGAACTAAACAGAAAATTTTGGGAGGTATTCACGGAGGACTAAGAAATGCCTTGTAACATAGGAACGTCGATAGATAAACCAAGACTAGAAGAAACAGGCGCAACCAAGGATACAGTGAAGATACAAAACTAACTGGACTTAGCAAAGGCAATGCAATCTGACAACATAATCCCTTGGGTACTAAGGGAAGGATCAGTACCACAGTGCGAGCCTCGAGCGAAATTATTAGGGATGAGACAACCACCAGAAAGCGTGAAGCTAGCAAATATAATCACAACATTTAGGAAGGATGACAGGAGACACTACACTACAGGCCAGTAACACTAACCTGCATCTTTTCCAAAGTAATGGAAAAGTGTTAGGAGTAGGATCCTGGAGCCCCTAGAGGAGAGTTTCATTAGTGGAAATCAACGTGGATTCAGAGACTCGCCACTAACCTGGTGAGCTCTATGCTTTATCTCAGTAACTGAAACAAAGCAAGAAAGCCAAAGATGAGCAGACTCATCTTTCTAGACTGTAAGAAAGCATGTGACCCAGTTCTCAACCAAAGACTAATCTACAAGCTAGAATGGCAAGAAGGGGTAAAATAGGTTATACAAAGAATCAACGAATATCTGAAAATCAGAAAACAAACTATATCAGGAGAGAACAGTGATAAAATCAACAGACTGAAGATGTGATCAGACAGGTGGCTTCTCGAGTTCAATCAAACAAATGCAAGGTCATGTGAATTGGAGGTGAGGGCAGACTGGACACAGATCACAGTATAGGCGGAGAGAAACTGCGAATATCAGCACGTGAAGAAGATCTGCGAGTGAATATCACACCAAGAATGTTGCCAGGAATACATAAAATTATAATGTTAACAGTATATGCAAAATCAGCGAACTTTAAACAGCATTCTGGAGCTCGATTCTTGATTATTATTAGTATTATAATTATGGGGGAGCGCTAAACCCCCACTGCTCATGTTGGGGATGGAAGGTATTCAGGCTCAATTTAGGAAACCGGAGCATAGATCCAATTCTCTTCATCAAAAGCCCCTCACCAGCTTCAAGGAACCTTCCTTGAGGGGTCTGGAGCTCGAGTAAAAAAATTTTCAGACCCTTTGTACGTATCCTATGTTAGTCTAGTTGAGTACGCGGCCCCAACAAGGCGCCCACACCTGGTCATGTACGTGAAGCTCATAAAGATTCAAAGGTTTGCAACCAGACTAGTACCAGAACTACGTGGAATACACTGTAAGGAGAGGTAGAAGGGTCTGAACCTGATGATACCCATTATCATTTTCCTATTGGTGGAGAAATAAATGGGTATCATGATTACTACAAAGTCCAGAGAGGAATTGATGGGCAGTTGAGGAGAGACTGAATTAAGAGGACCAGGATCAATGAGACACAGGTGGAAGAGTACAACACACATGATCAATATGATGTAAAGAAATATTTCTTTAGTCTCCAGGTGGATGAAAGTGGAATGACTTGGATGAGGCAGTGGTGGAGGCAAATTCAATACACGGCTTCAGGAGTGTGTATCGAATTCAAGAGGGCAGAAGTCAGTGATGCCGATGAAGGTAGTCCTGGGGTCGGGGCCAGGAGCTGAATCTTGACCTCCGTGAACGTACCTTGCCGAGTACAACTTGGTGACTAAAACAAACACACACACACACACACACACACACACACACACACACACACACACACACACACACACACACATGGTGACAGCAGAAAGACAAGAGAGAGAGAGAGGGATGGGTGGATTGCATTTTCTTGGACTGCAAGAAGGCGTTTGACACAGTTCCACACAAGAGATTAGTGCAAAAACTGGAGGACCAAGCAGGGATAACAGGGAAGGCACTACAGTGGATCAGGGAATACTTATCAGGAAGACAGCAGCGAGTCATGGTACGTGGCGAGGTGTCAGAGTGGGCACCTGTGAACAGCGGGATCCCACAGGGGTCAGTCCTAGGACCAGTGCTGTTTCTGGTATTTGTGAACGACATGACGGAAGGAATAGACTCCGAAGTGTCCCTGTTTGCAGATGACGTGAAGTTGATGAGAAGAATTCATTCGATCGAAGACCAGGCAGAACTACAAAGGTCCTGGTCCAGCAATTGGCTCCTGGAGTTTAACCCCACCAAGTGCAAAGTCATGAAGATTGGGGAAGGGCAAAGAAGACCGCAGACGGAATACAGTCTAGGGGGCCAGAGACTACAAACCTCACTCAAGGAAAAAAGATCTTGGGGTGAGTATAACACCAGGCACATCTCCTGAAGCGCACATCAACCAAATAACTGCTGCATCATATGGGCGCCTAGCAAACCTCAGAACAGCATTCCGACATCTTAATAAGAAATCGTTCAGGACCCTGTACACCGTGTACGTTAGGCCCATATTGGAGTATGCGGCACCAGTCTGGAACCCACACCTAGCCAAGCACGTAAAGAAACTAGAGAAAGTGCAAAGGTTTGCAACAAGACTAGTCCCAGAGCTAAGAGGTATGTCCTACGAGGAGAGGTTAAGAGAAATCAACCTGACGACACTGGAGGACAGGAGAGATAGGGGGGACATGATAGCGACATATAAAATACTGAGAGGAATTGACAAGGTGGACAAAGACAGGATGTTCCAGAGATTGGACACAGTAACAAGGGGACACAGTTGGAAGCTGAAGACACAGATGAATCACAGGGATGTTAGGAAGTATTTCTTCAGCCACAGAGTAGTCAGTAAGTGGAATAGTTTGGGAAGCGATGTAGTGGAGGCAGGATCCATACATAGCTTTAAGCAGAGGTATGATAAAGCTCACGGTTCAGGGAGAGTGACCTAGTAGCGACCAGTGAAGAGGCGGGGCCAGGAGCTTGGACTCGACCCCTGCAACCTCAACCTCAACTATGTGAGTACACACACACACACACACACACACACACACACACACACACACACACACACACACACACACACACACACACACGCGCGCGCGCGCGCGACGTCAAACTAATTAGAAAGATAAGAACAGAAGAGGAGAAAAGAGCGATTCCAGGAAAATGTAGAGTTTTTTGTAGTCTGCAGATGTGGACTAACAATCCTAACATATGCAAAGTCATGGAGGTTTGAGGTGTGGAGAGACCTGACACAGTGTTCACTGACGCAGTAGAAAACTTACTAGTGAAGGAAAAGAATCTTGTGGTAAATATCAAACAAAGCTATTACCTCAGCAGCAAGACTAGCAAACCTTAACAGAGGAACATTCTGAAACCTGAACACAGTTCTTCGGAAGTTTATACACAACATATGTCACGCCAGTCATCGAGTATGATGCCTCAGTGTGGAGCCTTTCTCCTGACCAAGCACGTTCTTAAATGCAAAAAGGTCCAGTGGTTTGCAAGTAAATTAGTCCTAGAGCTGAGAGGAATTCTCTGTGAGGAGAAGTTGAAGGAACTGAGCCTGACTACCTTAGTGAGGAGGAGGAGGACAAGAGAAGACATGGTAACTACATACAAATTATTAAGAATTGATAAGGCAGATATGGAGAGCTAGTGAATTAAGAGCACCAGGTTAATGCTCAAGACAAACTACAAGGATGTTAGGAAGCACTTCTTAAGTTTCTGGGGGCTAGAAGAGGGAAAGAAGCGGCTTACATAAATTCAATATGCAGTTTCAAGAGAAGGTATGACAATACCTAAGGGTTCAGAAACAAATAATGCTGGTCGTAGTGGTTTAGGAGATGGGGTCAGTAGCCGAGATTCAACCTACGTAACACAAACCGGTAGAACACACACACACACACACACACACACACACACACACACACCAGTCTGGAACCCACACCTGGTCAAGCACGTCAAGAAGTTAGAGAAAGTACAAAGGTTTGCAACAAGGCTAGTCCCAGAGCTCAGGGGAATGTCGTACGAGGAAAGGTTGAGGGAAATCGGACTGACGACACTGGAGGACAGAAGGGTCAGGGGAGACATAATAACGACATACAAGATACTGCGGGGAATAGACAAGGTGGACACAGATTGGATGTTCCAGAGAGGGGACACAGAAACAAGGGGTCACAACTGGAAGCTGAAGACTCAGACGAGTCACAGAGACGTTAGGAAGTATTTCTTCAGTCATAGAGTTGTCAGCAAGTGGAATAGCCTAGCAAGTGTAGTGGAGGCAGGAACCATACATAGTTTTAAGAAGAGGTATGACAAAGCTCAGGAAGCAGAGAGGGAGAGGACCCAGTAGCGATCAGTGAAGAGGCGGGGCCAGGAGCTGAGTCTCGACCCCTGCAACCACAATTAGGTGAGTACACACATGATAGATCGTGTGTGAAGTTGTGGCTGGTTTATGAGAAAGTTTTTATGGCTGTGAAGAGTGGTGATGTACGGAGGTGGTGATGTGCGGAGGTGGTGATGTGCGGAGGTGGTGATGTGCGGAGGTGATGTGCGGAGGTGGTGATGTGCGGAGGTGGTGATGTGCGGAGGTGGTGTTGTGCGGAGGTGGTGATGTGCGGAGGTGGTGATGTGCGGAGGTGGTGATGTGCGGAGGTGGTGTTGTGCGGAGGTGGTGATGTGCGGAGGTGGTGATGTGCGGAGGTGGTGATGTGCGGAGGTGGTGATGTGCGGAGGTGGTGATGTGCGGAGGTGGTGATGTGCGGAGGTGGTGTTGTGTGGTGGTGGTGTATGAAGGTGATATGTGGTGATGTGTGGTGGTGATGTTGTGTAGTGGTGGTGTTGTGTAGTGGTGGTGTTGTGTAGTGGTGGTGTTGTGTAGTGGTGGTGTTGTGTAGTGGTGGTGTTGTGTAGTGGTGGTGTTGTGTAGTGGTGGTGTTGTATGTAGGTGATATGTGGTGGTGATGTGTGCAGATGGTGTGTGGTGGTGATCTGTGGAGGTGGTAATATGTAGTGTTTTCATCCTGGCTAGGGCGGCCAGCAACACAGGTTATCATCCTGGCTAGGGCGGCCAGCAACACAGGTTATCATCCTGGCTAGGGCGGCCAGCAACACAGGTTATCATCCTGGCTAGGGCGGCCAGCAACACAGGTTATCATCCTGGCTAGGGCGGCCAGCAACACAGGTTATCATCCTGGCTAGGGCGGCCAGCAACACAGGTTATCATCCTGGCTAGGGCGGCCAGCAACACAGGTTATCATCCTGGCTAGGGCGGCCAGCAACACAGGTTATCATCCTGGCTAGGGCGGCCAGCAACACAGGTTATCATCCTGGCTAGGGCGGCCAGCAACACAGGTTATCATCCTGGCTAGGGCGGCCAGCAACACAGGTTATCATCCTGGCTAGGGCGGCCAGCAACACAGGTTATCATCCTGGCTAGGGCGGCCAGCAACACAGGTTATCATCCTGGCTAGGGCGGCCAGCAACACAGGTTATCATCCTGGCTAGGGCGGCCAGCAACACAGGTTATCATCCTGGCTAGGGCGGCCAGCAACACAGGTTATCATCCTGGCTAGGGCGGCCAGCAACACAGGTTATCATCCTGGCTAGGGCGGCCAGCAACACAGGTTATCATCCTGGCTAGGGCGGCCAGCAACACAGGTTATCATCCTGGCTAGGGCGGCCAGCAACACAGGTTATCATCCTGGCTAGGGCGGCCAGCAACACAGGTTATCATCCTGGCTAGGGCGGCCAGGGCGGCCAGCAACACAGGTTATCATCCTGGCTAGGGCGGCCAGCAACACAGGTTATCATCCTGGCTAGGGCGGCCAGCAACACAGGTTATCATCCTGGCTAGGGCGGCCAGCAACACAGGTTATCATCCTGGCTAGGGCGGCCAGCAACACAGGTTATCATCCTGGCTAGGGCGGCCAGCAACACAGGTTATCATCCTGGCTAGGGCGGCCAGCAACACAGGTTATCATCCTGGCTAGGGCGGCCAGCAACACAGGTTATCATCCTGGCTAGGGCGGCCAGCAACACAGGTTATCATCCTGGCTAGGGCGGCCAGCAACACAGGTTATCCTGGCTAGGGCGGCCAGCAACACAGGTTATCATCCTGGCCAGGGCGGCCAGCAACACAGGTTATCATCCTGGCTAGGGCGGCCAGCAACACAGGTTATCATCCTGGCCAGGGCGGCCAGCAACACAGGTTATCATCCTGGCTAGGGCGGCCAGCAACACAGGTTATCATCCTGGCTTAGGGCGGCCAGCAACACAGGTTATCATCCTGGCTAGGGCGGCCAGCAACACAGGTTATCATCCTGGCTAGGGCGGCCAGCAACACAGGTTATCATCCTGGCCAGGGCGGCCAGCAACACAGGTTATCATCCTGGCTAGGGCGGCCAGCAACACAGGTTATCATCCTGGCCAGGGCGGCCAGCAACACAGGTTATCATCCTGGCTAGGGCGGCCAGCAACACAGGTTATCATCCTGGCCAGGGCGGCCAGCAACACAGGTTATCATCCTGGCTAGGGCGGCCAGCAACACAGGTTATCATCCTGGCCAGGGCGGCCAGCAACACAGGTTATCATCCTGGCTAGGGCGGCCAGCAACACAGGTTATCATCCTGGCCAGGGCGGCCAGCAACACAGGTTATCATCCTGGCTAGGGCGGCCAGCAACACAGGTTATCATCCTGGCTAGGGCGGCCAGGGTTATCATCCTGGCCAGCAACACAGGTTATCATCCTGGCCAGGGCGGCCAGCAACACAGGTTATCATCCTGGCCAGGGCGGCCAGCAACACAGGTTATCATCCTGGCCAGGGCGGCCAGCAACACAGGTTATCATCCTGGCTAGGGCGGCCAGCAACACAGGTTATCATCCTGGCCAGGGCGGCCAGCAACACAGGTTATCATCCTGGCTAGGGCGGCCAGCAACACAGGTTATCATCCTGGCCAGGGCGGCCAGCAACACAGGTTATCATCCTGGCTAGGGCGGCCAGCAACACAGGTTATCATCCTGGCTAGGGCGGCCAGCAACACAGGTTATCATCCTGGCTAGGGCGGCCAGCAACACAGGTTATCATCCTGGCCAGGGCGGCCAGCAACACAGGTTATCATCCTGGCCAGGGCGGCCAGCAACACAGGTTAGGGGGCGGCCAGCAACACAGGTTATCATCCTGGCTAGGGCGGCCAGCAACACAGGTTATCATCCTGGCCAGGGCGGCCAGCAACACAGGTTATCATCCTGGCCAGGGCGGCCAGCAACACAGGTTATCATCCTGGCTAGGGCGGCCAGCAACACAGGTTATCATCCTGGCTAGGGCGGCCAGCAACACAGGTTATCATCCTGGCCAGGGCGGCCAGCAACACAGGTTATCATCCTGGCCAGGGCGGCCAGCAACACAGGTTATCATCCTGGCCAGGGCGGCCAGCAACACAGGTTATCATCCTGGCTAGGGCGGCCAGCAACACAGGTTATCATCCTGGCTAGGGCGGCCAGCAACACAGGTTATCATCCTGGCCAGGGCGGCCAGCAACACAGGTTATCATCCTGGCCAGGGCGGCCAGCAACACAGGTTATCATCCTGGCTAGGGCGGCCAGCAACACAGGTTATCATCCTGGCTAGGGCGGCCAGCAACACAGGTTATCATCCTGGCTAGGGCGGCCAGCAACACAGGTTATCATCCTGGCTAGGGCGGCCAGCAACACAGGTTATCATCCTGGCTAGGGCGGCCAGCAACACAGGTTATCATCCTGGCTAGGGCGGCCAGCAACACAGGTTATCATCCTGGCCAGGGCGGCCAGCAACACAGGTTAGGCTAGGGCGGCCAGCAACACAGGTTATCATCCTGGCTAGGGCGGCCAGCAACACAGGTTATCATCCTGGCTAGGGCGGCCAGCAACACAGGTTATCATCCTGGCTAGGGCGGCCAGCAACACAGGTTATCATCCTGGCCAGGGCGGCCAGCAACACAGGTTATCATCCTGGCCAGGGCGGCCAGCAACACAGGTTATCATCCTGGCCAGGGCGGCCAGCAACACAGGTTATCATCCTGGCTAGGGCGGCCAGCAACACAGGTTATCATCCTGGCTAGGGCGGCCAGCAACACAGGTTATCATCCTGGCCGGCCAGCAACACAGGTTATCATCCTGGCCAGGGCGGCCAGCAACACAGGTTATCATCCTGGCTAGGGCGGCCAGCAACACAGGTTATCATCCTGGCTAGGGCGGCCAGCAACACAGGTTATCATCCTGGCCAGGGCGGCCAGCAACACAGGTTATCATCCTGGCCAGGGCGGCCAGCAACACAGGTTATCATCCTGGCCAGGGCGGCCAGCAACACAGGTTATCATCCTGGCTAGGGCGGCCAGCAACACAGGTTATCATCCTGGCCAGGGCGGCCAGCAACACAGGTTATCATCCTGGCCAGGGCGGCCAGCAACACAGGTTATCATCCTGGCCAGGGCGGCCAGCAACACAGGTTATCATCCTGGCTAGGGCGGCCAGCAACACAGGTTATCATCCTGGCCAGGGCGGCCAGCAACACAGGTTATCATCCTGGCCAGGGCGGCCAGCAACACAGGTTATCATCCTGGCCAGGGCGGCCAGCAACACAGGTTATCATCCTGGCTAGGGCGGCCAGCAACACAGGTTATCATCCTGGCTAGGGCGGCCAGCAACACAGGTTATCATCCTGGCTAGGGCGGCCAGCAACACAGGTTATCATCCTGGCCAGGGCGGCCAGCAACACAGGTTATCATCCTGGCCAGGGCGGCCAGCAACACAGGTTATCATCCTGGCTAGGGCGGCCAGCAACACAGGTTATCATCCTGGCTAGGGCGGCCAGCAACACAGGTTATCATCCTGGCTAGGGCGGCCAGCAACACAGGTTATCATCCTGGCTAGGGCGGCCAGCAACACAGGTTATCATCCTGGCCAGGGCGGCCAGCAACACAGGTTATCATCCTGGCCAGGGCGGCCAGCAACACAGGTTATCATCCTGGCCAGGGCGGCCAGCAACACAGGTTATCATCCTGGCTAGGGCGGCCAGCAACACAGGTTATCATCCTGGCCAGCAACACAGGTTATCATCCTGGCTAGGGCGGCCAGGAACACAGGTTATCATCCTGGCCAGGGCGGCCAGCAACACAGGTTATCATCCTGGCTAGGGCGGCCAGCAACACAGGTTATCATCCTGGCCAGGGCGGCCAGCAACACAGGTTATCATCCTGGCTAGGGCGGCCAGCAACACAGGTTATCATCCTGGCTAGGGCGGCCAGCAACACAGGTTATCATCCTGGCTAGGGCGGCCAGGAACACAGGTTATCATCCTGGCCAGGGCGGCCAGCAACACAGGTTATCATCCTGGCCAGGGCGGCCATCAACACAGGTTATCATCCTGGCCAGGGCGGCCAGCAACACAGGTTATCATCCTGGCTAGGGCGGCCAGCAACACAGGTTATCATCCTGGCCAGGGCGGCCAGCAACACAGGTTATCATCCTGGCCAGGGCGGCCAGCAACACAGGTTATCATCCTGGCCAGGGCGGCCAGCAACACAGGTTATCATCCTGGCCAGGGCGGCCAGCAACACAGGTTATCATCCTGGCCAGGGCGGCCAGCAACACAGGTTATCATCCTGGCCAGGGCGGCCAGCAACACAGGTTATCATCCTGGCCAGGGCGGCCAGCAACACAGGTTATCATCCTGGCTAGGGCGGCCAGCAACACAGGTTATCATCCTGGCTAGGGCGGCCAGCAACACAGGTTATCATCCTGGCCAGGGCGGCCAGCAACACAGGTTATCATCCTGGCCAGGGCGGCCAGCAACACAGGTTATCATCCTGGCCAGGGCGGCCAGCAACACAGGTTATCATCCTGGCCAGGGCGGCCAGCAACACAGGTTATCATCCTGGCCAGGGCGGCCAGCAACACAGGTTATCATCCTGGCCAGGGCGGCCAGCAACACAGGTTATCATCCTGGCCAGGGCGGCCAGCAACACAGGTTATCATCCTGGCCAGGGCGGCCAGCAACACAGGTTATCATCCTGGCCAGGGCGGCCAGCAACACAGGTTATCATCCTGGCTAGGGCGGCCAGCAACACAGGTTATCATCCTGGCCAGGGCGGCCAGCAACACAGGTTATCATCCTGGCTAGGGCGGCCAGCAACACAGGTTATCATCCTGGCCAGGGCGGCCAGCAACACAGGTTATCATCCTGGCCAGGGCGGCCAGCAACACAGGTTATCATCCTGGCCAGGGCGGCCAGCAACACAGGTTATCATCCTGGCCAGGGCGGCCAGCAACACAGGTTATCATCCTGGCTAGGGCGGCCAGCAACACAGGTTATCATCCTGGCTAGGGCGGCCAGCAACACAGGTTATCATCCTGGCCAGGGCGGCCAGCAACACAGGTTATCATCCTGGCCAGGGCGGCCAGCAACACAGGTTATCATCCTGGCTAGGGCGGCCAGCAACACAGGTTATCATCCTGGCCAGGGCGGCCAGCAACACAGGTTATCATCCTGGCCAGGGCGGCCAGCAACACAGGTTATCATCCTGGCCAGGGCGGCCAGCAACACAGGTTATCATCCTGGCTAGGGCGGCCAGCAACACAGGTTATCATCCTGGCCAGGGCGGCCAGCAACACAGGTTATCATCCTGGCCAGGGCGGCCAGCAACACAGGTTATCATCCTGGCTAGGGCGGCCAGCAACACAGGTTATCATCCTGGCCAGGGCGGCCAGCAACACAGGTTATCATCCTGGCCAGGGCGGCCAGCAACACAGGTTATCATGGGTGATGAACGTACGAAACTCAACGTACATCATTTGTCTTGCTGTTAACACTAATTACATGAGCATCGTAATTAGCACACAATGATATATGTTGCAGGGGTTGTCACATTATGTGGTTCATGTGTGGTGTTAGTATGGTGAGGTGGTTGTCACATTGTGGTTCATGTGTGGTGTTGGTAGTATGGTGAGGTGGTTGTCACATTATGTGGTTCATGTGTGGTGTTAGTATGGTGAGGTGGTTGTCACATTATGTGGTTCATGTGTGGTGTTAGTATGGTGAGGTGGTTGTCACATTGTGGTTCATGTGTGGTGTTAGTATGGTGAGGTGGTTGTCACATTGTGGTTCATGTGTGGTGTTAGTATGGTGAGGTGGTTGTCACATTGTGGTTCATGTGTGGTGCTGGTAGTATGGTGAGGTGGTTGTCACATTGTGGTTCATGTGTGGTGCTGGTAGTATGGTGAGGTGGTTGTCACATTGTGGTTCATGTGTGGTGCTGGTAGTATGGTGAGGTGGTTGTCACATTGTGGTTCATGTGTGGTGCTGGTAGTATGGTGAGGTGGTTGTCACATTGTGGTTCATGTGTGGTGCTGGTAGTATGGTGAGGTGGTTGTCACATTGTGAATTACCTATTCATGGTAAATGTTTAATTATATAGTTTTTTTTTTTAATATTTATAATGGTTTTAGCAAATACTAATTCTTCTTTTATTTCTTTCTGTTCTCTTCGCCAAGAAAAAAAATTCTGGTATAACTTCACCTTTAAACTTTTTCTCAAAATTATAACTGCAATATCTTGTTATTTGTTGAAGTTACTAAGAAATCTTTATCAATTGTTTTTTTTCTTAATCTCGTATGTTGTTATCATATCTCCTCTTTTAACCCTCTCAGCCGGCATGACCATCTTTCCTGTTTACAGCCTTACACTCGTAATTTTTTTTTTTTTAGCTCTGAAGGCATTATAAATTCTTCATTGAACTGTTTCTAAATTATTCACACGTTTGTTTATATTTGGACACCATACATGAGCAAACTTGTTCTCACTTACGGTTAATGTATGTTGTAAGCGTCTTATCTAGAGCATGTCCCATATATATGGCTGAAAGAAGGATCTTGGGGTTATTAACAAAAATTATCACCCGAATATCAAAACGAGAATCTTCAAATGTAGGTTTTGAGAGTTTTATTATATAATTACTTGTATGTGATGTTCCGATGAGACTTGTTTATTAATGACTTTAAGAGTGTGTAGTCGTCACGTGACCTCAACTCACTGTTAAACAGTATTAAGGCACAGTATCGTCACTTGGACAGTACACAAATAACTCGCACATAAGAGAAACTTATGACGACGTTTCGGTCCGACTTGCACTATTAACTAGTGTGACTAGTTAATGGTCCATGTGCGGGTTGTGTCAAGTCATTCTCTCCCCAGTTTCATTAATTGACAAATATTTATCGACATAAAATTTCATGTCCATTGGTTCGGTTCATCCAGGTCATCTTGTACACATTACAGTCTTTTTGTTATTTATTTTACAAAATTGTTGTTAATATGCTCAAACATGCTCATATACTTTTCTGTTTCCTCTGCTGAGTCGTTGAGACGTGTTAAAGATGTGTGTGTGTGTGTGTGTGTGTTGTGTGTGTGTGTGTTGTGTGTGTGTGTGTTGTGTGTGTGTGTGTTGTGTGTGTGTGTGTTGTGTGTTGTGTGTTGTGTGTGTGTTGTGTGTTGTGTGTGTGTGTGTTGTGTGTTGTGTGTTGTGTGTATGTGTTGTGTGTGTATGTGTTGTGTGTGTATGTGTGTGTTTTCATCAGCATTATGGAAAGCAGTGCAGCAGTGTGGCTTGATTGGCTTAATTATCCTGGCTGGGATATCGTGTGAAATCACTCTCACCTCTCCCTGGTAGTGTTCACCAGGCTTCCAAGGCCAGCTATGACGGAGCTGGCTTAAGCCACCTAATTTTGATTTAGAGAGTGAGAAAGTGAGAGAGTGAGGGAGAGAGAGAGAGAGAGGGAGAGAGAGAGAGTGTGAGAAAGTGAGAGAGAGAGAGTGTGAGAAAGTGAGAGAGAGAGAGAGGGAGAGAGAGTGTGAGAGAGTGAGAAAGTGAGAGAGAGAGGGAGAGAGAGTGTGAGAGAGTGAGAAAGTGAGAGAGAGGGAGAGAGAGTGTGAGAGAGTGAGAAAGTGAGAGAGAGAGTGTGTGAGAAAGTGAGAGAGAGAGAAAGAGAGAGAGAGAGAGAGCCCTGAGTCATCTCTTAATGTCACGTATCCTCAAAATAAAAAATCTTACCATTTACAATAGTTTTATGAGTGGCTGAGTGTCATAATGTTAATTTTAGATGCTATCATATCTTCCTTATTACTCCCCTGAATTATTATTATTTTCCCGAATCCATTAATACTTCCCTTAAACCCTTAATACTTTCCTTAAAACCATTAATACTGTCTTAAAACATAAATATTTTCATGAAACCCTTAAAGCTGTTTTAAAACCATTAATATTGTCTGGAAATTCTTGATAATTTTGTGATACTCTTAATATAATTTTTAAAATCTATAATAGTGGACGCAGTCCAGGCAGAAAACCCTCGAAACCGGTGACAGGTAAAGCAAAGTTATGGGACTGTTATGACTTCACATATAACAGTGTTAACGCGTGACATTCAGGTATATCTTTCGTTTCTTTAAAACAAAGGTCCAGACGTGGACCCAATCTGTGTATATGTTATATCTGTTCAATCTGTTAGGGTATGCTATGGGTGTCGACCATGAGCATCCGTAACTTGTGAAGCGAACATAACAGTAGTAAGATGTAAACAAACCATACCACGGGCGGGGTTTGAACCCGAGGTCAGATTGTCTCAAAACTCCAGACCGTCGCGTTAGCCACTGGGCCAGCTAGCTTCAACAAGATTCATCCAAGCAGTTGGCTCAGTGGCTAACGCGACGGTCTGGAGTTTTGAGACTCTGACCGCGGGTTCAAATCCCACCCGTGGTACGGTTTGTTTGCACTCGTGTCATGTTAAGTGTATGTTTGTGAGGTTTACTTGTCATCTCATTTGTTCATGAGACACAATGTAAGATCTACCTGTCATCTTACGTGTTTGAGACAAAAAGTTTGTAAGATCTACCTGTCATCTTTAACGTGGTCATGAGACAGTGTTTGTAAGATCAACATGTTATCTTAAGAGTTCATAACAGAAAGTTTGTAACATTTCTGTCTTGCGTGTTCTTGAGACAGTAAAGAACATCGTGGGTATGTACCATTCAAGGAGAGGGGGTGGAGTGTCATGGTATTACAGTGGTAGAGTATACCAACACTGTAAACAAGATACTCATTGCGGTTTATTGCACTGATAAGTCCCAAGTGGGCGAAACGTCCTCGCCATAAAAAGCCATTACGCGCAGTGACCGTCATACTCACACCCGGGGTACAATGACGTCTATAAAGTACCTTCTGATTTCAGAATTTGGAGCTACACTGACTTCCAGTATAATTACTTTTTAGGCTCTGTTTGACCCCTACGGTCTTAGCGCTTCATAGATAATAAACATAAAAAGATATTGGATAACGAGAACTTTAAAAACAAGAGATGCCGAGCCAGTGATATGTTTTAGGTCACTCGTTCTCTCTAGGTTGGAATATTGCTGTGTTCTTTCTAGGTTGGAATATTGCTGTGTTCTTTCTAGGTTGGAATATTGCTGTGTTCTCTCTAGGTTGGAATATTGCTGTGTTCTCTCTAGGCTGAAATATTGCTGTGTTCTTTCTAGGTTGGAATATTGCTGTGTTCTCTCTAGGTTGGAATATTGCTGTGTTCTCTCTAGGTTGGAATATTGCTGTGTTCTCTCTAGGTTGGAATATTGCTGTGTTCTCTCTAGGCTGAAATATTGCTGTGTTCTTTCTAGGTTGGAATATTGCTGTGTTCTCTCTAGGCTGAAATATTGCTGTGTTCTTTCTAGGTTGGAATATTGCTGTGTTCTCTCTAGGTTGGAATATTGCTGTGTTCTCTCTAGGTTGGAATATTGCTGTGTTCTCTCTAGGCTGAAATATTGCTGTGTTCTTTCTAGGTTGGAATATTGCTGTGTTCTCTCTAGGCTGAAATATTGCTGTGTTCTTTCTAGGTTGGAATATTGCTGTGTTCTCTCTAGGTTGGAATATTGCTGTGTTCTCTCTAGGCTGAAATATTGCTGTGTTCTTTCTAGGTTGGAATATTGCTGTGTTCTCTCTAGGTTAGAATATTGCTGTGTTCTCTCTAGGCTGGAATATTGCTGTTCTCTCTAGGCTGGAATATTGCTGTGTTCTCTCTAGGCTGGAATATTGCTGTGTTCTCTCTAGGCTGGAATATTGCTGTGTTCTCTCTAGGCTGGAATATTGCTGTGTTCTCTCTAGGCTGGAATATTGCTGTGTTCTAGCGGCCACCTTCAAGGCAGGTCAAATTGTTGGGCTGGAAAATGTATAGAACTTTCACAACTCGTATAAACTCAAACACCTACATTACTGGGAGCACTTGAAGTCCCTCAAGCTGTACTCCTTAAAATGTAGGTGAGAAAGATACAACGTAATATACACTTTGAAGATACTGGAGGGATCGATCCTAAATCTACACACCGAAATTCTACAAATGAACCTAGGAGGCTTGGCAAACTGTGTAGGATACCTCAGAGAAAAGGAGTGAGCGAGGAGTACACTGAAAGAGAATTCAGTAAGTGTAAAAGGACCACGACTCGTCAGCACCCTCCTTTTACGCATAAGATTACTAACAAACCCTTTGCTGTCTTCAATAGGAAACTTGACAAATTCCTCAAATCAGTTCCTGATCAGCCGGGTAGTGGTGCATACGTTGTACCGTAGGCGGCGAGCACCAACAGCTTGATCAGTCAGGCCACTAACCAAGAGGCCTGGTTTGCGACTACAAGCAGTCTGTGTAACTTCTTGGAAAGTTTTAATAATGTTACAGATATGTGTTAACCGAAATCTTGGAAGGTTAAATTTACCGCCCAGTAAAATTCTGTTTAGATTATAAGCTTCCTTAAGCGCCATGAACCTCATGTGAACACAAAGCTTCCAAGTCTGCAATAAAACCTCATGAATATTGGACAAGAAAATCTATCACTATAAGTTTATTTAAAACAGTAAACGTTGCTGGAACATTGTAAGTCTTCTCAAAACTTCCTCTTATTAGATCATCAGAAATATATCTAGAAAGTGAGCCTTTCTAGAGGGTCATTAGTTACGTTATGAGAAGTTCTTAATATTCATCAGCTACTTAAGAGACGTTCTGAGTTATTAGTTTCGTGTAAGACAACGCAGTTTTGAGCTTCACATATTGCCTTCCAGTGTCACATATTGCCTTCCAGTGTCACATATTGCCTTCCAGTGTCACATATTGCCTTCCAGTGTCACATATTGCCTTCCAGTGTCACATATTGCCTTCCAGTGTCACATATTGTCTTCCAGTGTCACACATTGTCTTCCAGTGTCACACATTGTCTTCCAGTGTCACATATTGTCTTCCAGTGTCACATAGTCTTCCAGTGTCACATATTGTCTTCCAGTGTCACATAGTCTTCCAGTGTCACATATTGTCTTCCAGTGTCACATATTGTATTCCAGTGTCACATATTGTCTTCCAGTGTCACATATTGTCTTCCAGTGTCACACATTGTCTTCCAGTGTCACATAGTCTTCCAGTGTCATATATTATCATGAAGTCCCACATGCTGTCGTCTAGCGTCACATATCTTGGCAGTTCACAGTATCTATCTGGACAGTCAAGTTTCACTGTTAACGACGACACAGAGTTGTAAATCTTTCAGTGCGTCTGTTGCCTTCCTGCAGCGCCAGGTCCTCTCTCACAGCCACCATTTATCTCTTAATGGCCTCTGAATCTGTGCTTCAGGTTACTGACCTTCCTGGTTTTATGACTTACACAGGAGCTCCTGACCTTCCTGGTGTTGGTTTAACACTCACATGGATCGTCCTGGTGTTGGTTTAACACTCACATGGATCGTCCTGGTGTTGGTTTAACACTCACATGGATCGTCCTGGTGTTGGTTTAACACTCACATGGATCGTCCTGGTGTTGGTTTAACACTCACATGGATCGTCCTGGTGTTGGTTTAACACTCACATGGATCGTCCTGGTGTTGGTTTAACACTCACATGGATCGTCCTGGTGTTGGTTTAACACTCACATGGATCGTCCTGGTGTTGGTTTAACACTCACATGGATCGTCCTGGTGTTGGTTTAACACTCACATGGATCGTCCTGGTGTTGGTTTAGCACTCACATGGATCGTCCTGGTGTTGGTTTAACACTCGTATGGATCCCCCTGACTTTCCTGGCGTTGGTTTAAGACTCACATGGATCATCCTGACCTTCTAGGTGTTGGTTTAAGACTCACATGGATCATCCTGACCTTCCTGGAGTTGGTTTAAGACTCACATGGATCATCCTGACCTTCCTGGTGTTGGTTTAAGACTCACATGAATCATCCTGACCTTCCTGGTGTTGGTTTAAGACTCACATGGATCATCCTGACCTTCCTGATGTTGGTTTAAGACTCACATGGATCATCCTGACCTTCCTGGTGTTGGTTTAAGACTCACATGGATCATCCTGACCTTCCTGGTGTTGGTTTAAGACTCGCATGGATCATCCTGACCTTCCTGGTGTTGGTTTAAGACTCACATGGATCATCCTGACTTTCCTGGTGTTGGTTTAAGACTCACATGGATCATCCTGACCTTCCTGGTGTTGGTTTAAGACTCACATGGATCATCCTGACCTTCCTGGTGTTGGTTTAAGACTCACATGGATCATCCTGACCTTCCTGGTGTTGGTTTAAGACTCACATGGATCATCCTGACCTTCCTGGTGTTGGTTTAAGACTCACATGGATCATCCTGACCTTCCTGGTGTTGGTTTAAGACTCACATGGATCATCCTGACCTTCCTGGTGTTGGTTTAAGACTCGCATGGATCATCCTGACCTTCCTGGTGTTGGTTTAAGACTCACATGGATCATCCTGACCTTCCTGGTGTTGGTTTAAGACTCGCATGGATCATCCTGACCTTCCTGGTGTTGGTTTAAGACTCGCATGGATCATCCTGACCTTCCTGGTGTTGGTTTAAGACTCGCATGGATCATCCTGACCTTCCTGGTGTTGGTTTAAGACTCACATGGATCATCCTGACCTTCCTGGTGTTGGTTTAAGACTCACATGGATCATCCTGACCTTCCTGGTGTTGGTTTAAGACTCACATGGATCATCCTGACCTTCCTGGTGTTGGTTTAAGACTCACATGGATCATCCTGACCTTCCTGGTGTTGGTTTAAGACTCACATGGATCATCCTGACCTTCCTGGTGTTGGTTTAAGACTCACATGGATCATCCTGACTTTCCTGGTGTTGGTTTAAGACTCACATGGATCATCCTGACCTTCCTGGTGTTGGTTTAAGACTCACATGGATCATCCTGACCTTCCTGGTGTTGGTTTAAGACTCACATGGATCATCCTGACCTTCCTGGTGTTGGTTTAAGACTCACATGGAAACTCTAACCATCTACAGATCCTTACAAGATTTGCTGCAGTTGTAATTTTTAGCTAGAAAACCATCCCGATTTTTTTTCTTTTGGCCATTGTGTGTGTGTGTGTGTGTGTGTGTGTGTGTGTGTGTGTGTGTGTACTCAGTTGTGGTTGCAGGGGTCGATTCGCAGCTCCTGGCCCCGCCTCTTCACTGGCCGCTACTGGGTCACTCTTCCCGCTCCATGAGCTTTATCCTACCTCTTCTTAAAGCTATGTATGGATCCTGCCTCCACTACATCGCTTCCCAAACTGTTCCACTTCCTGACTACCCTGTGACTGAAGAAATACTTCCTAACATCCCTGTGATTCATTTGAGTCTTCAGCTTCCAACTGTGGCCCCTTGTTGCTGTGTCCCATCTCTGGAACATTCTGTCTCTGTCCACCTTGTCAATTCCTCTCAGTATTTTATATGTCGTTATCATGTCCCCCCTATCTCTCCTGTCCTCCAGTGTCGTCAGGTTGATTTCCCTTAACCTCTCCTCGTAGGACATACCTCTTAGCTCCGGGACTAGTCTTGTTGCAAACCTTCGCACTTTCTCTAGTGTTTACGTGCTTGGCTATATGTGTGTGTGTGTGTGTGTGTGTGTGTGTGTGTGTGTGTGTGTGCGCGCGCGTGTGTGTGTGTGTGTGTGTGTGTGTGTGTGTGTGTGTGTGCGTGTGTGCGTGTGTGCGCGCGCGCGCGTTCGTGCGCGCGTGCGTTTGTACTATGGATAGGCCAAAGGATCTGTATCAGCTAAATTTTATGGTATCGGAATCGGCATTAAAATGAATATCGGAATCTTTAAAAATTATGCTATGGTCCCATATCATGTGTATACGTCAGTATTCTCCCAGTTGTTATGTTAGCTGTAGCCGCGGGAGACAAGTACTGAATATCCTTCTAGCATTATAAGCTTTATCATACTCATTCCTAAATCTGTGTATGAGTTCTCTTGTAATTACCGTCTCACCGTGACTCCTTACAGTCAATCGAGTCTTCTGGGAATTTTGTGTCTCCTGGCTCTCCTCCCCTCTAGACCAGTGAGGTTTATCTATTGTAGACTTCGCAAAACTAGATGAATAAACAGAAGAATGTAGGGGACTCGACCCGTGGTCCTGGCAAGTAGCAAGACCACGGGTCGAGTGTCCCTCTAGTCTTATCTTTATTCAATGATGGTCCTTCATTACGACTGGAGTTTAGCAGTGAGGTGAGAACTCGATCATAATGTTACATAATATATACTAGATATGGTATAGGCTTGAAGGTTCTTAGGTAAAACATATACCCACTTACACTTAAGTACGACATATACCAGCATACACTAAGGGATATACAGCTGGTACGCGCCTCCGGGGATAAGTATAATACAGTGACCCCTCTAGTATAGTGGTTCTTAAGCTATTTTACCTGAGGCCACCTGTCACAGCTGGTCTCCTTCACGCCTCTCTCCTGTCACGACTGGCAACACTTCAATGTTGAAACCATGGCAGTGTTGCCAAATTATACATGCTAGGCTATGCTACAGCTCATCCCAGCCAAGATTATTAAATTATTCAGTGTTGATAATTTAACTCATTAAGTACGAGTGGATTCTGATCTTTATTAATGGTTGATACTAATTGTTGAGTGGTGGATGTTGTGTCTGGCCTCCATCTGCATTAAACTGAATGAAGAGTCTTCTAGACTGCAACTGAAAGACGTTATACGATTATTCTGACACAGTATGTTGAAGCAGTCAACTGGAAGCGAGAAAGTTCGGTTTCGCCAGGATGAAAATATGAAATTTACGTAAATTTATTAAATTTTAGTGGAATTTCACATTTCGATCGACGTAGTAAATTTTAACGATCGGCTTTGAGCGAAACTTTCCGCCCCTCCCACTTTGAAAACCCAAATATAGACATAAAAACACACGTTAAAGTCATTTCTTATTTTTTATTCGGGTTCGCAACCCCCCCCCCCCCAAGTCCTCCAGCTTACTTCCTTAGAGGGGGCGGCGGCCCCTTCCTGGTTAATAATCGCTGCTATAGCACTATAGCCGTTTAAAGAAAAATGTCACAATACCGTGACTGGTGTGCCAACCTGTGTTTCCAGGTGTGCCAACCTGTGTTTCCAGGTGTGCCAACCTGTGTTTCCAGGTGTGCCAACCTGTGTTTCCAGTCGTGCCAACCTGTGTCTCCAATTGTGACAGCCTGTGTCTCCAGTTGTGCCAACCTGTGTCTCCAGTCGTGCCAACCTGTGTTTCCAGTCGTGCCAACCTGTCTCCAATCGTGCCAACCTGTGTTTCCAGTCGTACCAACCTCCTCTTCCAGCCTCACTGGTGACGCAGTATTAAATGCTCACAGAGATAAACATTCACCCGGCCATTTCTTTCCTGTTTTATTTCTGTTACTGTGAAGTTAAAACTCCAGGAGGCTTAGTAGACAGGATTTACAGGTTTACAAGACAGGATTTACAGGTTTACAAGACAGGATTTACGCTATGTAAACTCATGTTGGTTGTCAGTTATTATGCCGTGTGTCTCCAGGTGCACCTTCCATCTTATTCTTATCATCTTTATTAACTTAGATCAGAGGATATAAAACATACACTTCTGAAGCAAGATGGGAACACTGACCCATGAGTGTGGGTGACATGGGAAGATTGACCCATGAAGTGTGGGTGACATGGGAAGATTGACCCATGAGTGTGGGTGACATGGGTAGACTGACCCATGAGTGTGGGTGACATGGGAAGATTGACCCATGAAGTGTGGGTGACATGGGAAGATTGACCCATGAGTGTGGGTGACATGGGTAGACTGACCCATGAAGTGTGGGTGACATGGGAAGATTGACCCATGAAGTGTGGGTGACATGGGAAGATTGACCCATGAAGTGTGGGTGACATGGGTAGACTGACCCATGAAGTGTGGGTGACATGGGTAGACTGACCCGTGAGTGTGGGTGACATGGGTAGACTGACCCGTGAGTGTGGGTGACATGGGTAGACTGACCCGTGAGTGTGGGTGACATGGGTAGACTGACCCGTGAGTGTGGGTGACATGGGTAGACTGACCCGTGAGTGTGGGTGACATGGGTAGACTGACCCGTGAGTGTGGGCGACATGGGGGTAGACTGACCCGTGAGTGTGGGTGACATGGGGTAGACTGACCCGTGAGTGTGGGTGACATGGGTAGACTGACCCGTGAGTGTGGGTGACATGGGTAGACTGACCCGTGAGTGTGGGTGACATGGGTAGACTGACCCATGAGTGTGGGTGACATGGGAAGATTGACCCATGAGTGTGGGTGACATGGGAAGATTGACCCATGAGTGTGAGTGACATGGGAAGATTGACCCATGAGTGTGAGTGACATGGGAAGATTGATCCATGAGTGTGGGTGACATGGGAAGATTGACCCATGAGTGTGAGTGACATGGGAAGATTGACCCATGAGTGTGGGTGACATGGGAAGATTGACCCATGAGTGTGGATGACATGGGAAGATTGACCCATGAGCGTGAGTGACATGGGAAGATTGACCCATGAGTGTGAGTGACATGGGAAGATTGACCCATGAGTGTGGGTGACATGGGAAGATTGACCCATGAGTGTGAGTGATATGGGAAGATTGACCCATGAGTGTGAGTGACATGGGAAGATTGACCCATGAGTGTGATTGACATGGGAAGATTGACCCATGAGTGTGGGTGACATGGGAAGATTGACCCATGAGTGTGAGTGACATGGGAAGATTGACCCATGAGTGTGGGTGACATGGGTAGACTGACCCATGAGTGTGGGTGACATGGGTAGACTGACCCATGAGTGTGGGTGACATGGGTAGACTGACCCGTGAGTGTAGGTGACATGGGAAGATTGACCCATGAGTGTGAGTGACATGGGAAGATTGACCCATGAGTGTGGGTGACATGGGTAGACTGACCCATGAGTGTGGGTGACATGGGTAGACTGACCCATGAGTGTGGGTGACATGGGTAGACTGACCCATGAGTGTGGGTGACATGGGTAGACTGACCCATGAGTGTGGGTGACATGGGTAGACTGACCCATGAGTGTGGGTGACATGGGTAGACTGACCCATGAGTGTGGGTGACATGGGTAGACTGACCCATGAGTGTGGGTGACATGGGTAGACTGACCCATGAGTGTGGGTGACATGGGTAGACTGACCCATGAGTGTGGGTGACATGGGTAGACTGACCCATGAGTGTGGGTGACATGGGTAGACTGACCCATGAGTGTGGGTGACATGGGTAGACTGACCCATGAGTGTGGGTGACATGGGTAGACTGACCCGTGAGTGTGGGTGACATGGGTAGACTGACCCGTGAGTGTGGGTGACATGGGTAGACTGACCCGTGAGTGTGGGCGACATGGGGGTAGACTGACCCATGAGTGTGGGTGACATGGGTAGACTGACCCATGAGTGTGGGTGACATGGGTAGACTGACCCGTGAGTGTGGGCGACATGGGGGTAGACTGACCCGTGAGTGTGGGTGACATGGGTAGACTGACCCATGAGTGTGGGTGACATGGGTAGACTGACCCGTGAGTGTGGGCGACATGGGGGTAGACTGACCCGTGAGTGTGGGTAACATGGGGGTAGACTGACCCGTGAGTGTGGGTGACATGGGGTAGACTGACCCGTGAGTGTGGGTGACATGGGTAGACTGACCCATGAGTGTGGGTGACATGGGTAGACTGACCCGTGAGTGTGGGTGACATGGGTAGACTGACCCATGAGTGTGGGTGACATGGGTAGACTGACCCATGAGTGTGGGTGACATGGGTAGACTGACCCGTGAGTGTGGGGAAAATTTGCATAATGTGTCTGGTATCTTATTTACATTGATAAGATACCATGACACATCACAGAGGTTATTACACCATATATTCCTCAGTAGTGGACACTGAAGCACAGTGTTGAAGACAGTAACCATAGACTTGGCCACATAATTTATATTTCGTTTGATCATCAGCTGTGTGTCTACCAGACTGCCAAAAGTACTTGTAACCAAGAGCAAAAAGCTCTTAATGAAATTAATGGAGTTTAAAACACTTTATTTCATATGCGTAATCCATGATAAATACCACATGTAGTATTGAGATGTAGTATTGAGATGTAGTATTGAGATGTAGCTTTCAATGATGACCAAAAATGTTTCAATATGACTCTGTTCAGTGAATTGTTAATCAAGGTAAAGATTAACAGTCTAATGAACTCTTCCTGAGCGAGACCCAAAACTGCCAAAAATCTCCAAACTTTTTAACATAACCTTAACCAGAGACCAGTTGCTACAGAATTTTCCCGGTGTAAATTATGATGAATATTTCTCGCCTACTTTCCAGGGATTTCAGGTATTGAATGAGGACTCGGCAGATCTCCAAGTTGATAGTAACCAGGTCTTCCAGTGGTACATTGAAAACAGTATGAATTTACTCACCTATGAGAAACTGGGAGATGAGAAAGAACCGGAAACTACTCAGTAGAGCAGAAAAGGAACATGAGAAACGTAGGAGTTATAATATCAGAATATTTTATGTTCAAAGCTCATAATGTTGCTATCACAAATGCAAGGAAATCGAGAGGTTAGACACCCAGAAACCTCCATACAAGAGATGCCAGGCCAGTGATGATACTCTTTAAGTCACCTGTGCTCTCTTGATTGTAATATTGTAATATATTAACAATCCATTTTAAGGCAGGTGAAGTCTCAGAACTGCACAGTGTATACAGAACCATCACTACCTCTATACTTTCCGTCAAGTTCATAAATTATTGGGAATGCCTGAAGTCCCTCGAACTACACTCCCTGGAAAGTAGGCCAGAAATAGTCATAAATTATACCAGGAAAATTCTGGAGCAACTGATCCCAAATCTGTACACCAAAATTACTCCATACGTGATCAAGAGGCTAGAGAGTCAGATCAGAATACCTCCAGTGGCAAGTAGGGGTATCGTAAGTGCACTAAGAGACTCAATAAGTGTAAAGGTACCAAGCCTATTCAACACTTTACCTTTATACATATGTTACTTAACAACAGAGCACTGGCTTTCTATAAAAGGAAAGAAGATAAGTTCCTCAAGTTAGTTCCCGATCAGCCAGGCTGTGGTACTTACACTGGATTGCGTGCGGCTATCACCAACAACGTAGATTGAGACACTTATGCAACATATGAAATCTTTATTGAAGAAATGTTTCGCCACACAGTGGCTTCATCAGTCCAGTACAAGGCAGAAAAGTGTAAGGAGAGGAAGAGTTTGAGGTAATCAGTCCCTCAGCCTGGAGTCGATGTGTTAGTCCATCGGTCTTGTAGAATGTACAGCACAGGACAGTACACGTGGCTTATATACTGTAGTCAGGTGAGGCGAAGCAGGAGGAGGCGGGGTCATAGTGGTACCATCCACTAGTGTAAGTAGGTCTTCGTCATAAGATTGGACAAATGTTGAATTCTTTGTATCAAGATCCCATGATGTTGCAGTGTCAGACACTGCAACATCATGGGATCTTGACACATGATACCACTATGACCCCGCCGCCTCCTGCTTCGCCTCACCTGACTACAGTATATAAGCCACGTGTACTGTCCTGTGCTGTACATTCTACAAGACTGATGGACTAACACATCGACTCCAGGCTGAGGGACTGATTACCTCAAACTCTTCCTCTCCTTACACTTTTCTGCCTTGTACTGGACTGATGAAGCCACTGTGTGGCGAAACGTTTCTTCAATAAAGATTCCCATATGTTGCATAAGTGTCTCAATCTTCAACTTGTCGGTTTTAAACTTTTTATCACACCAACAACGTAGTTGATCAGGCCATCAAGCAGAAGGTCTGATCTGAGACTGGGTCGTAGGGGCGCTGATCTCCGGTGTCCTCTTCATGTAACCTCGAAGCCCTGGCTTCGAGGACCCAGTCATATCTGCTCTTGAAACTGTGTATGGTGTTTGCCTCCACAGTCTCTTCCTCTAATGTCTGGAACTGGCCTTCCTGAAAATCCTACTTATATTAATAAGCAAGGCAGCGCTGCCGAGGTTCAGTGTGCGCCAGGGAACACGTCTGTGCTAAGCTTAGTTCTTGTCTTATTTCTTGATTGATTTTTTACTCTCGGGTAACAGTGACTCCAGAGGACTCCTGGGATGAACTCTGTTTCGTAGGAGGATTTTTTCTGTATTAGGCTAAGTGTTCCAACTTTTATTTGCAGGGTAATAGCTGTTACTAGTTCAGTTTCTTTAATAGCTTGGTCTAGCATTTTATTTTTTTAATCCTTAATATTAACCTAATAATAATTATTAGACATATAAATAGCGAACAGGATGAAGTTGGGACGAACTGTGCGCCAGAGATCTTATTTGGTCAGTTGACTTTATTTCAGTAATGTTTATATTGTGAGCGAACATGTTCCAGACTCAAGTTATTCAAAGAATTCTTGAGGGGCACAGCCAGAGTGTAGTAGCTATTTGTTGCCCGTCTTGTGGTATAGAAGCTATCTTCTCACTGCCCGCTGAAATGATAAATCCATCTATGTCGATCCCACGCTAGAGATAAGTCGACTTACACATTTCTGTAGCCTTTCTCGTAAGTTGTAGATTAAACGGGGGCAGACCATCCAAGAAAGTGGTGCATACTCAGAGAGAGAGCTCTCTTATACATTGTACAGAGTTTTACAGCCTCTGCTGTCGAGCAGGTACGAGATGCGCCTAAGTGCAGTTAACTTCTTGCTGCAAGCAGTGGAGGCTCCAACACTGGTTCAGGAACTTACATCCTGGCTGTAAAATGTTGAACAAGTACTGTGGGTCAGCTTGTACTTGATGGTGACAGTCCCATCCTGTACCAGGTTGTTATCTTTATTAGGTGGAATGTCTCTACCAGGTTATTATCTTTATTAAGCATTGATTAAGGAGAACAGTGCACTCTTACTGATGCCAATTTTCTTTTTGTGTCAACCTCCCACCTAGAGATGGCTCAGTTTTGGATTTAGTTCATTACCAACGGTATTACCTGTGGAGGCTCCTTTTATAATAATAATAATAATAATAATAATAATAATAATAATTTCTACAATTACATGATACATTTTATACAGACCATAGCTGACATCAATAACATACTGTATAGAAAGCCCCCTGGTTATGCAGAGCATTTCGGGCAACTTAGGTTAATTTTGTTCCCAGGATGTCACTCACACCAGTTGACTAACACCCAGGTACCTACTTCCTGCTAGGTGAACAGGGATAGCAGGTATCTTAGGGAAACACGCCCAATGTTTACACCGATACCGGGGATCGAACTACTGACACTTAGTGTTTGCGCCGAGTGCGTTACCAACCGAGCTGCGATGCCTTGGCAATGATAATCAAATCTTTGCTGCTGGTCTGAAGGCTGCCGGTAAGGAACGTTAGGTGTCTGTGGGAGATTAAAAATTTGTTTAGTGAAAATTTTCACCGTACAGAATGGTATTCCATTCGGAGGTGACGAGCTAAGAACACAGGTCCAGCCAGTTTCCTTTCTTCCACAGCCAGGTTGTGAGAGATGATTCTTCGCTTTGTTTAGATGTTATCTTCAGTGTTGTAAAGACAGTCTTTGGGCCATCATAACCAAAAAGGTTTGAAAGTGACAGTGCCTTCAGGTCATCAAACACTGCTGAGTCGATACAGGAACTGGAGGACTGAGGAAGTCTAAACCGTTTTTTTTTTTGTCATGTCGAACACTGCCAGAAATTTATCTGTATCTTTGAGTATATTGGTTTCAGTCAATAACCATCATAATGTGTTGACATATATGTTGAGGTAGAAGGGAGTCGATCAGTTTCAGACTGAGTCTGCTCATTGTGTTGGTACCGAGGTATTAGTTTATGCATGACCTGAAGAGAACATCGTCTCTGTCTATCTGTCTGTCTGTCTTTTTTTCACAGGGTTTAACAACCTAGCTCTCTCTCTCTCTCTCTCTCTCTCTCTCTCTCTCTCTCTCTCTCTCTCTCTCTCTCTCTCTCTCTCTCTCTCCCTCCCTCCCTCTCTCTTCCCTCACTCCTTCTTCCCGTTAGTTACAAGTTTCTCTGGGTTAAGTTCCTTGCCCCCTGCCGTACATGACCAGCTCCTGGGGCAGTGCTGCTCCTCTCACTATATATAAATACCTTGTGTTGCCTCACTCCTTCATTGTGATATATGAATAGATATATGATATAGTGTCACTAGCACTGGATAACTCACCTACCAGGGAGACTATTATTATTTTTATAGATGATATAATCATTGAAATAATAATAATAATAATAATGGAGTAACAGTGACTCGGCAACAAGGGTCAATAAAGATTTTCAATAATGAGCAAAACTTTATTTCAGACGTCAGACGTTTCGCTAAGGATTAAGCTTCATCAAGTCTGCTTTTGCTTAATATTGAGCGAAACATCTATGACACAGGCTTACCGTGTCATACAAGTACCACTGGAACAATGGTATTATACCGTGAGTCGTCACGTTCAGCATGGTACAGTACCCGTTCATGAACAGGACACATGGACGAAACGTAGGTATTTTTATTGCCGGAGCGTTTCGTCTGCGCAACAGTCTAAAACTCACTGAAGAAGCCTGCAGCGCAGACGAAATGAATATGATAATGGTATATAATACCAACAGCTTGATAAAACACATGTACAACCGTTAGGTATCTTTATTCTGCAACATTGTCTGGAACACATTGTTCCAGACTATGGACCAGAACTCTTCTCCAGGCTGAGGGACTGACCACCTCAGAACTACGTCTTCAAGGCTGATGGACTGATTACATCCTCTTCACATCTCTACTTTTCCTAACTCTTCTATACTCGTTTGAACAAGCCTAATGTGTTGTGGTGGGGTGGGGGGTCGAGTCCTGGTTCCTTGGACCGCTTCTGGCGCTTTATTGACAAGCATTACCAGTTCCTGGCGTCTTGAGCCTTGTCATACCTACTCTTAAAGCTGTTCATGAAAATGTGCTACCTAATATCCGTGTGACTACCTGTGTATTGAACTTTAAATTTATATCCCCTTGAACCCGGTCCACGTGTCCTCTTGAACCCGGTCCACGTGTCCTCTTGAACCCGGTCCACGTGTCCTCTTGAACCCGGTCCACGTGTGTTCGCTTGAACTTGGTCCATCTCTGTCCAGTTCAAGCTGGTCCATGTGTGTCCACTTCAAACTCGGCCATGTGACTACTTCAAGTTGGTCCATGTGTCCAAGCTGGTCTATGTGTTCACTTCAAGCTGGTCCATGTGGCCACTTCAAGCTGGTCCATGTGCCCACTTCAAGCTGGTCCATGTGTTCACTTCAAGCTGGTCCATGAGGCCACTTCAAGCTGGTCCATGTGGCCACTTCAAGCTGGTCCATGTGTCCACTTCAAGCTGGTCCATGTGTCCACTTCAAGCTGGTCCATATGGTCACTTCAAGCTGGTCCATGTGGCCACTTCAAGCTGGTCCATGTGCCCACTTCAAGCTGGTCCATGTGTTCACTTCAAGCTGGTCCATGAGGCCACTTCAAGCTGGTCCATGTGGCCACTTCAAGCTGGTCCATGTGTCCACTTCAAGCTGGTCCATGTGTCCACTTCAAGCTGGTCCATATGGTCACTTCAAGCTGGTCCATGTGGCCACTTCAAGCTGGTCCATTTGTCCACTTCAAGCTGGTCCATGTGTCCACTTCAAGCTGGTCCATATGGTCACTTCAAGCTGGTCCATGTGGCCACTTCAAGCTGGTCCATATGGTCACTTCAAGCTGGTCCATGTGGCCACTTCAAGCGGGTCCATGTGTCCACTTCAAGCGGGTCCATGTGTCCACTTCAAGCGGGTCCATGTGTCCACTTCAAGGTGGTCCATGTGTCCACTTCAAGGTGGTCCATGTGTCCACTTCAAGCTGGTCCATGTGTCCACTTCAAGCTGGCCCATGTGTCCACTTCAAGCTGGTCCATGTGTCCACTTCAAGCTGGTCCATGTGTCCACTTCAAGCGGGTCCATGTGTCCACTTCAAGCTGGTCCATGTGGCCACTTCAAGCGGGTCCATGTATCCACTTCAAGCTGGTCCATGTGTCCACTTCAAGGTGGTCCATGTGTCCACTTCAAGCTGGTCCATATGGCCACTTCAAGCGGGTCCATGTGGCCACTTCAAGCGGGTCCCTGTGGCCACTTCAAGCGGGTCCATGTATCCACTTCAAGCTGGTCCATGTGTCCACTTCAAGGTGGTCCATGTGTCCACTTCAAGGTGGTCCATGTGTCCACTTCAAGGTGGTCCATGTGTCCACTTCAAGGTGGTCCATGTGTCCACTTCAAGCGGGTCCATGTGGCCACTTCAAGCGGGTCCATGTGTCCACTTCAAGCGGGTCCATGTGGCCACTTCAAGCGGGTCCATGTGTCCACTTCAAGGTGGTCCATGTGTCCACTTCAAGGTGGTCCATGTGGCCACTTTATGGTGGTCCATGTGTCCACTTTAAGCTGGTCCATGTGTCCACTTCAAGCTGGTCCATGTGTCCACTTCAAGCTGGTCCATATGGCCACTTCCAACTGGTCCATGTGTCCACTTCAAGCTGGTCTATATGGCCACTTCAAGCTGGTCCATATGGCCACTTCAAGCTGGTCCATATGGCCACTTCAAGCTGGTCCATATGGCCACTTCAAGCCGGTCCTGCCGTTGTAAAGATCTCTCCTTATCATTTTTTTTTATTTAGATTTTGGCACCGAAGTAGCTAGTTATTGTGCACCCACATCCATCCTGTGGAGGGTAGCGCGAGAACATATAATACACACTAGGCCTCCCACATCCATCCTGTGGAGGGTAGCGCGAGAACATATAATAGGGTAGCACACCATCCTGTGGAGGGTAGCGCTCACACTAGGCCTCCCACATCCATCCTGTGGAGGGTAGCGCAAGAACATATAATACACACTAGGCCTCCCACATCCATCCTGTGGAGGGTAGCGCGAGAGAGCATATCCCAATACAGGGTAGCACTAGGCCTCCCACATCCATCCTGTGGAGGGTAGCGCGAGAGCATATAATACACACTAGGCCTCCCACATCCATCCTGTGGAGGGTAGCGCGAGAGCATATAATACACACTAGGCCTCCCACATCCATCCTGTGGAGGGTAGCGCGAGAACATATGATACACACTAGGCCTCCCACATCCATCCTGTGGAGGGTAGCGCGAGAACATATGATACACACTAGGCCTCCCACATCCATCCTGTGGAGGGTAGCGCGAGAGCATATGATACACACTAGGCCTCCCACATCCATCCTGTGGAGGGTAGCGCGAGAACATATGATACACACTAGGCCTCCCACATCCATCCTGTGGAGGGTAGCGCGAGAACATATGATACACACTAGGCCTCCCACATCCATCCTGTGGAGGGTAGCGCGAGAACATATGATACACACTAGGCCTCCCACATCCATCCTGTGGAGGGTAGCGCGAGAACATATGATACACACTAGGCCTCCCACATCCATCCTGTGGAGGGTAGCGCGAGAACATATGATACACACTAGGCCTCCCACATCCATCCTGTGGAGGGTAGCGCGAGAGCATATGATACACACTAGGCCTCCCACATCCATCCTGTGGAGGGTAGCGCGAGAACATATGATACACACTAGGCCTCCCACATCCATCCTGTGGAGGGTAGCGCGAGAACATATAATACACACTAGGCCTCCCACATCCATCCTGTGGAGGGTAGCGCGAGAACATATGATACACACTAGGCCTCCCACATCCATCCTGTGGAGGGTAGCGCGAGAACATATAATACACACTAGGCCTCCCACATCCATCCTGTGGAGGGTAGCGCAAGAGCATATAATACACACTAGGCCTCCCACATCCATCCTGTGGAGGGTAGCGCAAGAGCATATAATACACACTAGGCCTCCCACATCCATCCTGTGGAGGGTAGCGCAAGAGCATATAATACACACTAGGCCTCCCACATCCATCCTGTGGAGGGTAGCGCAAGAGCATATAATACACACTAGGCCTCCCACATCCATCCTGTGGAGGGTAGCGCGAGAACATATGATACACACTAGGCCTCCCACATCCATCCTGTGGAGGGTAGCGCGAGAACATATGATACACACTAGGCCTCCCACATCCATCCTGTGGAGGGTAGCCTATAATACACACTAGGCCTCCCACATCCATCCTGTGGAGGGTAGCGCAGAGTGGAGGGTAGCGCTAGATCATATTATACACACTAGGCCTCCCACATCCATCCTGTGGAGGGTAGCGCAAGAGCATATAATACACACTAGGCCTCCCACATCCATCCTGTGGAGGGTAGCGCAAGAGCATATAATACACACTAGGCCTCCCACATCCGTCCTGTGGAGGGTAGCGCGAGACCATATGGGTAGCGCAAGAGCATATAATACACACTATCCACACACTAGGCCTCCCACATCCATCCTGTGGAGGGTAGCGCGAGAGCATTTCATACACACTAGGCCTCCCACATCCATCCTGTGGAGGGTAGCGCAAGAGCATATAATACACACTAGGCCTCCCACATCCATCCTGTGGAGGGTAGCGCAAGAGCATATAATACACACTAGCGCGAGAACATATAATACACACTAGATACACACTAGGCCTCCCACATCCATCCTGTGGAGGGTAGCGCGAGAACATATGATACACACTAGGCCTCCCACATCCATCCTGTGGAGGGTAGCGCGAGAACATATGATACACACTAGGCCTCCCACATCCATCCTGTGGAGGGTAGCGCGAGAACATATGATACACACTAGGCCTCCCACATCCATCCTGTGGAGGGTAGCGCGAGAACATATGATACACACTAGGCCTCCCACATCCATCCTGTGGAGGGTAGCGCGAGAACATATGATACACACTAGGCCTCCCACATCCATCCTGTGGAGGGTAGCGCAAGAGCATATAATACACACTAGGCCTCCCACATCCATCCTGTGGAGGGTAGCGCAAGAGCATATAATACACACTAGGCCTCCCACATCCATCCTGTGGAGGGTAGCGCAAGAGCATATAATACACACTAGGCCTCAAAACGGTTAACAGATGTACATTTGGGTTTATATCTACAATTCACTTATCTGTTATAAGCAAATTTAGGAAATTTGTTTAGTATATCTGGTATCTTATTTTCATTAATAAGATATCTTGACTTGTCTATTATACTGTCTATTTCTATATTCCTCAATAAGTGGACAATTAAGCACAGTGTTCAAGACAGTGACCATAGACCTTATCACATAATTTGCATTTGGTCTGATCATCTGTGTGTCTCCCAAACTGCCAGAAGTACTTGTAACCAAGCCTAAGCCTGGCCACTACAACATCAGTCAGTACTTGTAACCAAGCCTAAGCCTGGCCACTACAACATCAGTCAGTGTTCACATTGCAAGTTGCTCCATAAACATACTTATCTACGTTCATGTTATCATAGTGGGTTATAGATCTACTCAGACTTCTAATTGCATTCCTATAACATTCATTTTCATTATTTACTTCTCTCCTAATATTATTCCTAATAACAGACACAGATATACCAAAGTTATATTCTAGATTCTCTTTCCGGGTACTCTTCTTGGCTAACATATCAACTTTATCATGGAGGAGTAATCCAATGTGTGATGGGATCCATAGCAATTGTACATTAATTCTTTTTTTCCCGGATTTTTGAGTATCTGTACCTGGCTTCTCAAATGAGCATGTTGTTGGAGTCGTTATATGAGTCAAGAGCCTTCAGTGATGACATAGAATCAGTAATGATGATAGTCAAGCTCAGTGTAATAAGTTAGCTTTAGCGCCATTAGGATTGCAAACAATTCAGTTTGCAGTGTAGATGCCCAGTTGTCGATTCTTGTACCTAACTCAACAAATTTATTATCTTTCTTAACTAGGGAGGTGGCAACAAGAACAGATTCATTCGTGCCAGATGACTCCTGTTTAGATACGTCAGTGTATATAACTTGTTACTACCAGCTAGGCGAATTTTTTTTTTCTTGAGCAGTTGCTTTAACAAGTGATTTAAGGAAGGGATTACTACCAATGAGCTTCTTGGGAGGGACTTGCAGGTATGTCATATTAAATGAACACATCTTCCATGGAGGGGTGAAATGCTCTTGTTGTCTACAGTAATACAGTTTATGCAGGTTATAAAACTTAATATAATTGCATGTTTTCAAAATCCATTTGGATTTGTGTGTATTTACTTCTAAGCATTTAGTAATATTCATAGTGACAGTATCTGGTTCATTTCTTAACATTCTAATACCGAGTACAGTGTTAATCTCAATAATCCTATCACTGATACTAGAGATACCAAGCTCCTTCCTCATATTAAGAACCTTTGCAGATTTGGGACAGCCAAGAATAATTCTGAGAGCTTCATTTTGCATTAACTCCAAGGGTCGAAGAGAATTTTCTCTAGCTAAAATCAATATGGGACCAGCATAATCAATTAAGGACCTAACATAGGCTATGTACATCATTCTCACGATTCTCACAGCACCTTAGTGCTGTGAGAATCGTGCTCTCGTAGCAATAGCTAAATGCTCGAAGCAACAGCTAAAAGCTCTCGAAGCAACAGCTTCGAGAGCATTTAGCCTATCTTTGCATTTCTTACTTAGTTGTGGTATAGTGGATTTATTAAAGGGTACATCTACACCAAGATATCTGTAAGATTTAACGTAGTTAATGTTTTCACCCTGCAAATAGATGGGGAAGGGGGATGTCGTTTGCTTGTTAATATCTTTGTTTTAGAGGAAGATATTATGAGGCCTAGTCGATTACAAAATGCTTGAACTTCATTGAGAATGGTACTCTTCTTATGCCCTGTTGTATGGATAATGATGTCATCAGCATAGCTTATAGCTATATGTTTAGGTGAGGCAAGTAGAGGATTTAGGAGAGCATTAATCAGAACATTAAAAAGTATGGGACTGAGAACTCCTCCCTGCGGTGTACCTAGGGACGTTTCTCTAGACTCATTTTTAAAGCCCTGGTATCCTATTATCCAGGACCTTATCAGTCTTATCAGTTCCTGAGTATTTTATACAATGTTATCAGTGTGTGTGAATACTGACCATTATGTGGATGAGGAGGTCGAGTCTCAGCTGCTGGCCCCGGTGTGTGTGTGTGTGTATGGGGTGTTTGCGTGTACGTGTAAGGTATGTGTTACCATTTTGTCCTAGGCGTATGTCGATTAGACACAGGGCCTGTTGTATGTGTGTGTGTGTGTGTGTGTGTGTGTGTGTGTGTGTGTGTGTGTGTGTGTGTGTGTGTGTGTGTGTGTGTGTGTGTGAACAATGAGGAACAGTCATAACAGTCTTCACTGACCTACCTCACTGGGGTTGCAGTGAACCTGGACCAAGGTTACTTCACCCAGACATGGTAATCTAACTCCCTCTTGGCATTTCAACGCGGCTGGCTCGTGGATACACGTATTCCACCATGAGACTCAACCTTGGTGATATCTTGGTGTGTAACACACTAGTTGTAGGCTGTAAGACACACCAACAAACACTAAAGAGATTTCGTTATGGAAAAGTTTCGGTCCTGTAGTAAACAAAGTCCCACAAGCGAAACGTTGTGTATAACACACCATTTATATCAATTAATCCCTATTAATTGAACAATGTAATTTTTTTTTGATAAATAAAGGTTATTATTATTATTATTTATTATTATTATTATTATAAAATGTCATAAATGTTCACACGTGTCTTTAATTCCAAACTAAAGGATGTAATTTGTCAGATCTGATCCCAGACTTGTTAAACATTGATTTTAGCTCTGAGTCAAGCCGGTGTAATGTGACTGTACCGTGACTCATGACTGTGTGTAATGTGACTGTACCGTGACTCATGACTTGTGTGTAATGTGACTGTACCGTGACTCATGACTGTGTAATGTGACTGTACCGTGACTCATGACTGTGTGTAATGTGACTGTACCATGACTCATGACTGTGTGTAATGTGACTGTACCGTGACTCATGACTGTAATGTGACTGTGCCATGACTCATGACTGTGTGTAATGTGACTGTACCGTGACTCATGACTGTGTGTAATGTGACTGTACCGTGAATCATGACTGTGTGTAATGTGACTGTACCGTGACTCATGACTGTGTAATGTGACTGTACCGTGAATCATGACTGTGTGTAATGTGACTGTACCGTGAATCATGACTGTGTGTAATGTGACTGTACCATGACTCATGACTGTGTGTAATGTGACTGTACCGTGAATCATGACTGTGTGTAATGTGACTGTACCGTGAATCATGACTGTGTGTAATGTGACTGTACCATGACTCATGACTGTGTGTATTGTGACTGTACCGTGACTCATGACTGTGTGTAATGTGACTGTATCGTGCTCATGACTGTGTGTAATGTGACTGTGCCGTGACTCATGACTGTAATGTGACTGCACCATGACTCAAGACTGACACCTGCTGTACTGTTTGTTACTAAGAACGGTGTTGATAGTGAGAGAGACTGTCAGCTGACCTCCACTGACAACATTTGTGTACCGTGGAAGGTCTACGTGGTATGACTTGAGAATACCTCCTTACATAAATGGTATACATTAACAGCTAATTGATGTATAAGACATAGGTGCAACACCTGGGTATCTTTATTGATGTATAAGACACAGGTGCAACACCTGGGTATCTTTATTGATGTATAAGACACAGGTGCAACACCTGGGTATCTTTATTGATGTATAAGACACAGGTGCAACACCTGGGTATCTTTATTGATGTATAAGACACAGGTGCAACACCTGGGTATCTTTATTGATGTATAAGACACAGGTGCAACACCTGGGTATTTTTATTGACGTAAAAGACACAGGTGCAACACCTGGGTATCTTTTTGATGTGACACAGGTGCAAAATCTTTATTGATGTATAAGACACAGGTGCAACACCTGGGTATTTTTATTGACGTAAAAGACACAGGTGCAACACCTGGGTATCTTTATTGATGTATAAGACACAGGTGCAACACCTGGGTATCTTTATTGATGTATAAGACACAGGTGCAACACCTGGGTATCTTTATTGATGTATAAGACACAGGTGCAACACCTGGGTATCTTTATTGATGTATAAGACACAGGTGCAACACCTGGGTATCTTTATTGATGTATAAGACACAGGTGCAACACCTGGGTATCTTTATTGATGTATAAGACACAGGTGCAACACCTGGGTATCTTTATTGATGTATAAGACATAGGTGCAACACCTGGGTATCTTTATTGATGTATAAGACACATGTGCAACACCTGGGTCTCTTTATTGATGTATAAGACACAGGTGCAACACCTGGGTATTTTTATTGACGTAAAAGACACAGGTGCAACACCTGTGTATCTTCATTGATGTATAAGACACAGGTGCAACACCTGGGTATCTTCATTGATGTATAAGACACAGGTGCAACACCTGGGTATCTTCATTGATGTATAAGACACAGGTGCAACACCTGGGTATCTTCATTGATGTATAAGACACAGGTGCAACACCTGGGTATCTTCATTGATGTATAAGACACAGGTGCAACACCTGGGTATCTTCATTGATGTATAAGACACAGGTGCAACACCTGGGTATCTTCATTGATGTATAAGACACAGGTGCAACACCTGGGTATCTTCATTGATGTATAAGACACAGGTGCAACACCTGGGTATCTTCATTGATGTATAAGACACAGGTGCAACACCTGGGTATCTTCATTGATGTATAAGACACAGGTGCAACACCTGGGTATCTTCATTGATGTATAAGACACAGGTGCAACACCTGGGTATCTTCATTGATGTATAAGACACAGGTGCAACACCTGGGTATCTTTACTGACATAAGATACGTCTAGTCAGTAAAGATACCCAAGTATTACACATGTGTCTTATTGAGAATACCGCTTTCGATCGGCTTCAAACTTTCAATTCAGCTGTGTCATGGGACTGGTATTGAAGTTTATTGTAAAAATTGTGGAATTATTTTTAGTTCAATAAACTGAGAATGCATCTCCTGGATGACTTCAAACTTTAAACTAAATTTGTCATCCAACAGTGATATTTGACCTTCAGCTGTGATATTTAACCTTCAACAGTGATATTTGACCTTCAGCAGTGATATTTGACCTTCAGCTGTGATATTTGACCTTCAGCAGTGATATTTGACCTTCAGCTGTGATATTTGACCTTCAGCTGTGATATTTGACCTTCAGCTGGGATATTTAACCTTTAACAGTGATATTTGACCTTCAGCTGTGATATTTAACCTTTAACAGTGATATTTGACCTTCAGCTGTGATATTTAACCTTCAACAGTGATATTTGACCTTCAGCAGTGATATTTGTCATCCAACAGTGATATTTGACCTTCAGCTGTGATATTTAACCTTCAACAGTGATATTTGACCTTCAGCTGTGATATTTAACCTTCAACAGTGATATTTGACCTTCAGCAGTGATATTTGTCATCCAACAGTGATATTTGACCTTCAGCAGTGATATTTGTCATCCAACAGTGATATTTGACCTTCAGCTGTGATATTTAACCTTCAACAGTGATATTTGACCTTCAGCTGTGATATTTAACCTTCAACAGTGATATTTGACCTTCAGCAGTGATATTTGTCATCCAACAGTGATATTTGACCTTCAGCAGTGATATTTAACCTTCAACAGTGATATTTGACCTTCAGCAGTGATATTTAACCTTCAACAGTGATATTTGACATCCAACAGTGTTATATGATCACCAAAAGTGATATTTGACTATACAATTTAATATAATATAAAAATAGTTTAGGAAGATGTGATAACATCCATAAAATGAAGATCAAGAAGCTACAACTGTGATGACATCAGGCAGAGTCAGCTGGACACAGGATCCTGCAGGAGAAAGCATGACTAAGACTAAGGGACATACCGACGTACTGGAGGGTGTACCTCGACCATGACAGAACACAAGAACAAAGGCAGAAACTGAAAGAGAGGGTACAAAGACGCAAGGAAGAAAGAGAAGCAAAGACGGAGATGAGCAGGAGAACCCAGACTCAGGAGGATGAGCAAATGCAACCTCCCTCAGAACCGCCTACAAAAGGACTTCAACCATGACGACCCCAATGCAACCAAACAATCTAACCCACTGCCCCCACCCACATCATCACACACTCCACCTTCACAGAAACCCCCATAATTCCCTGTCAGGTCTCTAGCTCCCCCAACCCCAATGTTCTCCCCAGACCCCAGTTTTAGAAAAGTTGAAGGTTTGGTATACGAATGCAGTGGAATACCAAATAAATGTGAAGAGTGGCATGATAGAATCAAGGAGACGTCCCCAGACATCATAACATTTACAGAAACAAAACTAACCGGGGTAACAGATGCAATCTTCGTACCCGGATATCAGATCCTGAGGAAAAATAGAGGGAGCAGAAGTGGAGGAGGAGTTGCACTTTCATCAAAAACCAATGGGGATTTGAGGAAGCAGAAGGAATGGACGAAGTGGGCGAAAGGGACTATATAGTAGGTACAGTTCAGTCTGGGGGACACAAGGTAGTCATTGCAGTGATGTACAACCCACCACAAAACTGCAAGAGGCCAAGAAAAGAATATGAAGAGAGCAACAGAGCAATGGTGGATCCACTAGCTGAGGTGGCCATAAGAGCTCATGTGGACAGAACAATGCTACTAGTCATGGGTGATTTCAATTGCCTTAAGCCACATGGGGGTCCCGAAACATGGAGAGCCAAGTTGATGGATGTGGTACTGGAAAACCTCATTCATCAACATGTTAGGGACACTACCAGAGAAAGAGGTGAGGATGAACCAGCAAGGCTGGACCTCGTATTCACCCTGAGTAATTCAGACATTGAGGACATTACATATGAAAGGCCCCTCGGAGCTAGTGATCATGTGGTTCTGAGCTTTGCATAGTAGAGTTACAAGTGGAAAGGGTAACAGGAGTAGGACGGGAGAAGCCAAACTACAAAAGGGGGGACTACACAGGCATGAGGAACTTCCTGCAGGAGGTTCAGTGGGAAAGAGAATTGATAGGAAAATCAGTAAATGAAATGGACTACGTGACAACAAACTGCAAGGAAGCACAGGAGAGGTTTGTTCCCAAGGAAAACAGGAATAATGGGAAGACCAGAATGAGCCTTTGGTTTACCCAAAGGTGTAGGGAGGCAAAAGCTAAGTGTGCCAGAGAATGGAAAAAATACAGAAGACAAAGGACCCAGGAAAATAGAGATTAGTCGAAGAGCCAGAAACTAGTATACAGAGATAAGGAGGGAGGCCCAACGACAGTATGAAAACGACGTAGCATCGATAGTCAAGTCTGACCCTAAGCTTTTGTATAGCCACCTGGTCAAGGACCAGGTAATCAGGCTGAGGAAGAAAGGTGGGGAGATCACAAGAAATGACCAAGAAGTATGTGAGGAGCTCAACATAAGAATTAAGGAAGCATTTACAGTGGAGACAGAAAGGACTCTGGGAAGTCAGAAAAGAAAGGTACACCAACAATTGATATACCAACAAGTGCTGGATGAGATACAACGGAATAAGAGGAGGTGAAGAAGCGGCTAAACGATCTTGATGCCTCTAAGGCAGCGGGACCGGACATCTCTCGGTGAATTCGTAGAGAGGGAGCATAGGTGCTATGTGTGCCATTAACAATAATTTTCGACACAGCCATTTCAACTGGGCAAATACTTGAGGTATGGAAGACGGCAAATGTAGTTCCCACTTTTAAAAAAGGAGACAGACATGAGGCACTAAACCATAGACCAGTGTCACTGATGTGTATATTATGCAAAGTCATGGAGAAGATTATCAGGAGAAAATGGTGGAGCACCTTGAACAGAATAAGCTTATAAACGAGAACCAGCATGGATTCAGGGAAAGAAAATCCTGTGTCACAAACCTACTGGAGTTTTATGACAAAGTAACTGCAGTAAGACGTGAGGGTGGGTAGATTGCATTTTTTGGGGACTGCAAGAAGGCCTTCAACACAGTTCCTCACAAGAGCTTAGTGCAAAAAGCCAAAGGATTAGGCATGCATAACGGGAAGGGCACTGCAGTGGATCAGAGAACCTGACAAGGAGGCAACAAGTCATGGTACGTGACGAGGAATCAGAGTGGGCGCCTGTGACGAGCAGGGTGACATAGGGGTCATTCCTAGGACCAGTGATATTTTTGGTATATGTGAATGACATGACAGAATGGATAGACCTAGAAGTGTCCCTGTTTGCAGATGATGTGAAGCTAATGAGGCGAATTAGATCGTAAAAGAATCAGGCAGGACTAGAGAGAGACATGGACAGGCTTCAAGCCTGGTCCAACAACTGACTCCTCGAATTTAACCCTGGCAAATGTAAAGTCATGAAGATCGGGGAAGGGTAAAGAAGACCGCAGACAGAGTATGGACTAGGTGGCCAGAGACTGCTAACCTCACTCAAGGAAAAGGATCGTGGGGTGAGTATAATACCGAGCACATCTGAGGCACACATGAACCAGATAACCGCTGCAGCATATGGGCGCCTGGCGAACCTGAGAATAGCGTTCCGATACCTCAGTAAGGAATCGTTTAAGACTTTGTACATCATGTACGTCAGGACCATACTGGAGTATGCAGCACCAGTTTGGAACCCACACCTGGTCAAGCACATCAAGAAATTATAGAAAGTGCAAAGGTTTGCAACAAAGCCTGTCGACACTGGAGGACAGGAGGGTCAGGGGAGACATGATAACGACATACAAGATACTGTGGGGAATAGACAAGGTGGACAGAGATAGGATGTTCCAGAGAGGGGACACAGAAACAAGGGGTCACAACTGGAAGCTGAAGACTCAGACGAGTCACAGGGACGTTAGGAAGTATTTCTTCAGTCATAGAGTCGTCAGGAAGTGGAATAGCCTAGCAAGTGAAGTAGTGGAGGCGGGAACCATACATAGTTTTAAGAAGAAGTATGACAAAGCTCAGGAAGCAGAGAGGGAGAGGACCTAGTAGCAATCTCGACCCCTGCAACCACAATTAGGTGAGTACATACACACACACACACACACACACACACACACACACACACACACACACACACACCCACACACACACACACACACACACACACACACACACACACACACACACACACACACACACACACTATCTCTACCCCTCCAATAACCATCCTCCCCCTCTCCCACAACCATCCATCCCCTCTCCTCCTAACCATCTATTCCCCTCCCCCTAACCACCCATCCCCCCTTCTGTGGAGCAACGGGGGAACCTAGAACCAGGATGAGGACAAGGGGCTCCAAGGACGAATCTGGGAGGGAGGAATGTGAGGTAGAGCTCAAAAAAAGGAGGAAGACTGGGGAAGGAGACTAGATGAGCTGGAAAGGAAGATGGAAGAGAGGTTAGCAGCAGAATGCAGAAGGTGGAAGCAACAGGCCACAGCAGCAGAAATCAAGATAGAGAGATTAGAAGAGGAGCTGAGACATCTGAAACAGCACAGAGACAAAGATATTACAGAAGTAGCATCGGCAATGGCTACATCAAACACAGACAACAGGTCTGAAGGAAGCATGGAAACTAAACTGTATGCAGAGGTCCTGTCAAACCCACATGGGGCCAAAACAAAGGCAGGGAGCACACTAGGACAGAATGAGAGGTTGGAAGACATTGAAGGAACTAGGACATGTGCAAGGACCTTACCAGATACCTGTGGGGGCCAGGAACAGGTGAGCAAGAAGGACAAACCAAGAAACATAGGGGCCATAACTAGGGAAGGGACTGAAGGAAGGAACACTCCACGGGAAGAAACTAAAACACATCAGAGGATGCAATGGGAGTCGCAGTGGGAGGTGGAAAGGGAGAGATCCATGTTTGTCTATGGGCTAGACAAAGCTAAAGGGGAAACTTATGATGAAAGAAAGCAGGAGGAGAAAAAAGCGATTGAAGATATCATGAAGGTGATAGACGAGGGGGACATGACCCAGATGGCAAATTTCCGGAGAATTGGGTGGTTCACAAAGAAAAGGAATCGGCCTCTCAAAGTAATTTTCAAGGCAGAATCAACCCGAACCACGATCCCTCAGGAGAAAGCACGGCTGAGAGGCAAGCGGGAGTTCCGGAGTGTTTACCTCGATTGAGACAGAACACAGGACGAAAGGAAGACGATGAAAGAGAGAGTTCAAAAACGAAAGGAGAAATGGGAGGAAATGAAAAAGGAGAGCAGAATAACCCAAGATCAAATGGAAGGACAAGCACACCCCCTAGAAACACCTGCAGAAGGACTCCAGCCACGACACCCCCAAGGCAACTGAACAATCCAAACCAACCATCACACACCGATCCCTCTGTTTCCACCCCCTGCACCACAGTTACAGTATTAGAACAGAAGTTGAAGGTTTGGTACACAAATGCAGATGGATTAACGAATAATCATGAGGAATGGCAAGAAAGAATCAATGAGAAGTCCCCAGACATTATAGCAGTTACAGAAACAAAACTCACGGAGACAATAACAGATGCAATCTTCCCACCAGGATACCAGATCATGAGGAAAGATAGAAGGGGCAGGGGGGGAGGTGGGGTTGCTCTGCTCGTAAAAAACAGATGGAAATTCGAGAAAATGGAAGGCATAGATGAGACGGGAGAAAGAGACTACATAGCAGGTACACTTCAGTCTGGGGAACACAAAGTGGTCATTGCAGTGATGTATAATCCACCACAGAACTGCAGGAGGCCAAGAGAGGAATATGAAGAGAGCAACAGAGCAATGGTGGACACACTTGCTGAGGTGGCAAGAAGAGCTCATTCCAACAGAGCAAAGTTGCTGGTTATGGGGGATTTCAACCACAGGGAGATCGACTGGGAAAACCTGGAGCCACATGGGGGTCCCAAAACATGGAGAGCCAGGATGTTGGACGTGTCGGTGGAAAACCTCATGCACCAACATGTTAAGGACACTACCAGAGTGAGAGGGGAGGATGAACCAGCAAGATTGGACCTTGTGTTCACCCTGGGCAGCTCAGACATTGAGGACATCAAGTATGAGAGTTCCCTAGGAGCTAGCGACCACATGGTTCTGTGCTTTGAATACATAGAGCTGCAAGTGGAGAGAATAACAAGAGTTGAATGGGAAAAGCCTGACTATAAAAGAGGGGACTACATAGGGTTGAAGAACTTCCTGCGGGAGGTCCAGTGGGACAGAGAACTAGCAGGAAAGCCAGTAAATGAAATGATGGAATATGTAACAACAACATGCAAGGAGGCAGTGGAAAAGTTTATTCCCAAGGGCAACAGTAACAACGGGAAGACCGGAATGAGCCCCTGGATCACAGACACAGGAAGATCAAATACAGCCTCCCTCACAACTTCCTATAGAAGCCTCTCAACCAGGTCAACCCCAGTGCAACCAAACACTCTAAACCAAAACACCCATGCCACATCCAATGCCCCCACCCACTGCATTACAAACTCCACCCCCACAGCAACCACCCATAGTTCCTTATCAGGTCTCCCACTTCCCCAACCCCAATACACCTCCCAGACCACAGTCTTAGAAAAGAAGTTGAAGGTATGGTATACAAATGCAGATGGAATAACAAATAAGTATGAGGAGTGGCATGAAAGAATCAAGGAGACATCCCCAGACATAATAGCACTAACAAACAAAACTCACCAGAATAATAACAGATTCAATCTTTCCACCTGGATATCAAATCCTCAGGAAAGACAGAGGGAGGAGAGGGGGAGGAGGAGTTGCACTGCTCATTAAAAGCCAGTGGGGTTTTGAGAAAATGGAAGGAATGGATGGCACGGGTGAAAGGGACTACTTAGTAGGAACAATCCAGTCTGAGGGACATAAGGTGATAATTGCAGTAATGTACAACCCACCACAGAACTGCAGGAGACCAAGAGAAGAATACGATGAGAGCAACAGAGCCATGGTCGACACACTAGCCGAGGTGGCCAGGAGAGCACATGTGGGGGGAGCAAAGTTACTAGTTATGGGTGATTTCAATCACAAGGAGATTGACTGGGAAAACCTGGAGCCCCATGGGGGTTCCGAAACATGGAGAGCCAAGATGATGGAAGTAGTACTGGAAAACCTCATGCATCAACATGTTAGAGACACTACCAGAGAGAGAGGAGAAGATGAACCAGCAAGACTGGACCTTGTATTCACCTTGAGTAGTTCAGACATCGAGGATATCTTGTATGAAAGGCCCCTGGGAGCTAGTGATCATGTGGTTCTGTGCTTCGACTACATAGTTGAGCTCCAAGTGGAGAGAGTAGCAGGAATAGGGTGGGAAAAACCAAACTACAAAAGGGGGAACTACTCAGGCATGAGGAACTTCCTTCAAAACATTCAGTGGGAGAGGGAACTGACAGGAAAACCAGTACAAGAAATGATGGACTATGTGGCAACAAAATGCAAGGAGGCAGAGGAGAGGTTTGTTCCCAAGGGAAACAGAAATAATGGGAAGAACAGAACGAGTCCTTGGTTCACCCAAAGGTGTAGGGAGGCAAAAACTAGGTGTACTAGAGAATGGAAAAGGTACAGAAGACAGAGAACTCAGGAAAATAAAGAGATTAGCTGAAGAGCCAGAAATGAATATGCACAGATAAGAAGGGAGGCTCAGCGACAATATGAAAATGACATAGCATCGAAAGTCAAGACCGACCCGAAGCTGTTGTACAGCCACATCAGGAGGAAAACAACAGTCAAGGACCAGGTAATCAGACTGAGGAAGGGTGATGGGGAATTCACAAGAAACGACCGAGAGGTATGTCAGGAGCTCAACACGAGATTTAAAGAAGTATTTACAGTGGAAACCAGTAGGACTCCAGGAAATCAGAACAGGGGGGTACACCAGCAAGTGCTGGATGAGGTACATATAACCAAGGAGGAAGTGAAGAAGCTGCTATGTGAACTTGACACCTCAAAGGCGGTGGGACCAGACAACATCTCTCCGTGGGTCCTTAAAGAGGGAGCAGAGATATTGTGTGTGCCATTAACAAAGATCTTCAACACATCATTTGAAACTGGGCAACTCCCTGAGGTATGGAAGATGGCAAATGTAGTCCCAATTTTTAAAAAGGGAGACAGACATGAGGCACTAAACTACAGACCTGTATCACTAACGTGTATAGTATGCAAGATCATGGAGAAGATCATCAGGAGGAGAGTGGTGGAGCACCTGGAAAGAAACAAGTGTATAATTGACAACCAGCATGGTTTCAGGGAAGGAAAATCCTGTGTCACAAACCTACTAGAGTTTTATGACAAGGTGACAGAAGTAAGACAAGAGAGAGAGGGGTGGATCGACTGCATTTTTTTGGACTGCAAAAAGGCCTTCGACACAGTTCCTCACAAGAGGTTACTGAAAAAGCTAGAAGATCAGGCACACATAACAGGAAAGGCACTGCAATGGATCAGAGAATACCTGACAGGGAGGCAACAACGAGTCATGGTACGTGACGAGGTGTCAGAGTGGGCGCTTGTGACAAGCGGGGTTCCACAGGGGTCAGTCCTAGGACCTGTGGTGTTCTTGGTATATGTGAACGACATAACGGTAGGGATAGACTCAGAAGTGTCCTTGTTTGCAGATGATGTGAAGTTAATGAGAAGAATCAAATCGGATGAGGATCAGGCAGGACTACAAAGAGACCTGGACAGGCTACAAGCCTGGTCCAGAAACTGGCTCCTTGAGTTTAACCCTGCCAAATGCAAAGTCATGAAGATTGGGGAAGGGCAAAGAAGACCGCAGACACAATATAGTTTAGATGGCTAAAGACTGCAAACCTCACTCAAGGAAAAAGATCTGGGGGTGAGTATAACACCGAGCATATCTCCTGAGGCGCACATAAATCAGATAACTGCTGCAGCATACGGGCGCCTGGCAAACCTAAGGATAGCGTTCCGATACCTCAATAAGGAGTCGTTCAAGACACTGTATACCATTTACGTCAGGCCCATACTGGAGTATGCAGCACCAGTTTGGAATCCACACCTAGTCAAGCACGTCAAGAAATTAGAGAAAGTGCAAAGGTTTGCAACAAGACTAGTCCCAGAGCTACGGGGATTGTCGTACGAAGAAAGGTTGAGGGAAATCGGCCTGACGACACTGGAGGCCAGGAGGGTCAGGGGAGACATGATAACGACATATAAAATACTGCGCAGAATAGACACGGTGGACAAAGACAGGATGTTCCAGAGATGGGACACATACACAAGAGGTCACAATTGGAAGTTGAAGACTCAGATGAATCAAAGGGATGTTAGGAAGTATTTCTTCAGTCATAGAGTAGTCAAGTCGTGGAATAGTCTAGAAAGTGAAGTAGTGGAGGCGGGAACCATACATAGTTTTAAGGCGAGGTATGATAAAGCTCATGGAGCAGGGAGAGAGAGGACCTAGTAGCAATCAGTGAAGAGGTGGGGCCAGGAGCTAGGACTCGACCCCTGCAACCACAAATAGGTGAGTACACACACACACACACACACACACACCAGGAAGACGATCAAGGCAGCCAGACTGAGGGTGAATGACTTGGTCAGTCCACTCACCAGACCACTGCCCGCACACCAGACCCACTGCCCGCACACCAGACCTGCTGCCCACACACAAGGCCCGCTGCTCGCTCACCAGACCTGCTCCCCGCTCACCAGACCCACTGCCCGCTCACCAGACCTGCTGCCCACACACACAAGGCCCGCTGCTCGCTCACCAGACCTGCTCCCCACTCACCAGACCTGCTCCCCGCTCACCAGACCCACTGCCCGCTCACCAGACCTGCTGCCCACACACAAGGCCCGCTGCTCGCTCACCAGACCTGCTCCCCGCTCACCAGACCCACTGCCCGCTCACCAGACCTTCTGCCCGCTCACCAGACCTGCTGCCCACACACAAGGCCCGCTGCTCGCTCACCAGACCTGCTCCCCGCTCACCAGACCCACTGCCCGCTCACCAGACCTGCTGCCCACACACAAGGCGCGTTGCTCGCTCACCAGACCTGCTCCCCGCTCACCAGACCCACTGCCCGCTCACCAGACCTGCTGCCCACACACAAGGCCCGCTGCTCGCTCACCAGACCTGCTTCCCGCTCACCAGACCCACTGCCCGCTCACCAGACCTGCTGCCCGCTCACCAGACCTGCTGCCCACACACAAGGCCCGCTGCTCGCTCGCCAGACCTGCTCCCCGCTCACCAGACCCACTGCCCGCTCACCAGACCTGCTTCCCACACACAAGGCCCGTTGCTCGCTCACCAGACCTGCTCCCCGCTCACCAGACCCACTGCCCGCTCACCAGACCTGCTGCCCACACACAAGGCCCGTTGCTCGCTCACCAGACCTGCTCCCCGCTCACCAGACCCACTGCCCGCTCACCAGACCTGCTGCCCACACACAAGGCCCGTTGCTCGCTCACCAGACCTGCTTCCCGCTCACCAGACCCACTGCCCGCTCACCAGACCTGCTGCCCACACACAAGGCCCGCTGCTCGCTCACCAGACCTGCTTCCCGCTCACCAGACCTGCTTTCCGCTCACCAGACCCACTGCCCGCTCACCAGACCTGCTCCCAGCACACCAGACCTGCTGCCCACACACGAGACCCACTGCCCGCTCACCAGACCTCTCCGCTCACCAGACCTGCTGCCCGCTCCCCAGGCCTACTCCCCGTTCACCAGACCAAAAGCAACAGGAGCACTAGCAACAGTAGCACCAATTCCCACAACAGTTGCATCTATGCCAGTAACAGCAGCACCAATACAAGCAGCAGTAGCATTAATACCAGCAACAGTAGCATTAATACAAGCAACAGTAGCATTAATACAAGCAACAGTAGCATTAATACAAGCAACAGTAGCATTAATACAAGCAACAGTAGTACATACGCAAGCAACAGTAGTACCAACACCTGCAACAGTAACACCAACACCAGCAACCGTAGCACCAACGCCAGCAACAGTAGTACCAGCAACAGTAGCACCAACACCAGCAACCGTAGCACTAACACCAGCAACAGCTGCACCAACACCAGCAACAATAGCACCAACACCAGCAGCAGTAGCAGCAGCAGCACCAACACCAGCAACCGTAGCACCAACACCAGCAACCGTAGCACTAACACCAGCAACCGTAGCACTAACACCAGCAACCGTAGCACTAACACCAGCAACAATAGCACCAACACCAGCAGCAGTAGCAGCAGCAGCACCAACACCAGCAACCGTAGCACCAACACCAGCAACCGTAGCTCCAACACCAGCAACAGCTGCACCAACACCAGCAACAATAGCACCAACACCAGCAGCAGTAGCACTAACACCAGCAACAGTAGCAGCAGCAGCACCAACACCAGCAACAGCAGCAGCAACACCAGCATCCTGGAAGGTTGTCACCAGTACTACCAGATGTATACCAAACGAAATGTAAACTTTGCCTGATTGACAATTGTCACATCTGGCGTCAGTATGTGCTGGAATGCCATAAAAGGAAAGAATTCAGAGACAACTCGCTCAGAAACGTTCAAGAAACGTCAAAGTATTTTATCCACAGTGGTGTATTACAAACCATTCTGGAAAAATACCCTGACTTTACTCACTGTAAATAAAACATTACCATGTGTGTGTGTGTGTGTGTGAGACCTAATTAATGTTTGCATAAATAATTCATTACGATTGTAACCAGATATAAACATGCAAATATTCATTACCTCTGTAACTTATTTATCTTACAAAACTTTGTGAGCCAGTCTCTGGACTCATTATATAGGTGTGTAATCTTCGTGCTGCCTCCCACACCATGATATCAGCAGCATAATAAAGATGTTAAATTAATCCAAGAAGAGAACAAAGAAAAATAGAATCTATTTAGTGAATGGCAGTGACTGAAGAAAACACTGATAGTGCGAGAATATAACCAAGAGAGAGGCAGTAAAGAGTTCACGAGGACAGAGACACGAAGACAAAACCAAGAGAGAGGCAGTAAAGAGTTCACGAGGACAAAACCAAGAGAGAGGCAGTAAAGAGTTCACGAGGACAAAACCAAGAGAGAGGCAGTAAAGAGTTCACGAGGACAAAACCAAGAGAGAGGCAGTAAAGAGTTCACGAGGACAAAACCAAGAGAGAGGCAGTAAAGAGTTCACGAGGACAAAACCAAGAGAGAGGCAGTAAAGAGTTCACGAGGACAAAACCAAGAGAGAGGCAGTGAAGAGTTCAACGAGACAAAACCAAGAGAGAGGCAGTAAAGAGTTCAAGGACAAAACCAAGAGGAGGCAGTAAAGAGTTCACGAGGACAAAACCAAGAGAGAGGCAGTAAAGAGTTCACGAGGACAAAACCAAGAGAGAGGCAGTAAAGAGTTCACGAGGACAAAACCAAGAGAGAGGCAGTAAAGAGTTCAAGGAACGAGGACAAAACCAAGAGAGAGGCAAAAGAGTTCACGAGGACAAAACCAAGAGAGAGGCAGTAAAGAGTTCACGAGGACAAAACCAAGAGAGAGGCAGTAAAGAGTTCACGAGGACAAAACCAAGAGAGAGGCAGTAAAGAGTTCACGAGGACAAAACCAAGAGAGAGGCAGTAAAGAGTTCACGAGGACAAAACCAAGAGAGAGGCAGTAAAGAGTTCACGAGGACAAAACCAAGAAAGAGGCAGTCAAGAGTTCACGAGGACAAAACCAAGAGAGGCAGTAAAGAGTTCACGAGGACAAAACCAAGAGAGAGGCAGTAAAGAGTTCACGAGGACAAAACCAAGAGAGAGGCAGTAAAGAGTTCACGAGGACAAAACCAAGACAGTAAAGAGTTCACAGGAGAGAGAGGCAGTGAGTTCACGAGTTCACGAGGACAAAACCAAGAGAGAGGCAGTAAAGAGTTCACGAGGACAAAACCAAGAGAGAGGCAGTAAAGAGTTCACGAGGACAAAACCAAGAGAGAGGCAGTAAAGAGTTCACGAGGACAAAACCAAGAGAGAGGCAGTAAAGAGTTCACGAGGACAAAACCAAGAGAGAGGCAGTAAAGAGTTCACGAGGACAAAACCAAGAGAGAGGCAGTAAAGAGTTCACGAGGACAAAACCAAGAGAGAGGCAGTAAAGAGTTCACGAGGACAAAACCAAGAGAGAGGCAGTAAAGAGTTCACGAGGACAAAACCAAGAGAGAGGCAGTAAAGAGTTCACGAGGACAAAACCAAGAGAGAGGCAGTAAAGAGTTCACGAGGACAAAACCAAGAGAGAGGCAGTAAAGAGTTCACGAGGACAAAACCAAGAGAGAGGCAGTAAAGAGTTCACGAGGACAAAACCAAGAGAGAGGCAGTAAAGAGTTCACGAGGACAAAACCAAGAGAGAGGCAGTAAAGAGTTCACGAGGACAAAACCAAGAGAGAGGCAGTAAAGAGTTCACGAGGACAAAACCAAGAGAGAGGCAGTAAAGAGTTCACGAGGACAAAACCAAGAGAGAGGCAGTAAAGAGTTCACGAGGACAAAACCAAGAGAGAGGCAGTAAAGAGTTCACGAGGACAAAACCAAGAGAGAGGCAGTAAAGAGTTCACGAGGACAAAACCAAGAGAGAGGCAGTAAAGAGTTCACGAGGACAAAACCAAGAGAGAGGCAGTAAAGAGTTCACGAGGACAAAACCAAGAGAGAGGCAGTAAAGAGTTCACGAGGACAAAACCAAGAGAGAGGCAGTAAAGAGTTCACGAGGACAAAACCAAGAGAGAGGCAGTAAAGAGTTCACGAGGACAAAACCAAGAGAGAGGCAGTAAAGAGTTCACGAGGACAGAGAAAGCAACTCACAGTTGTGATGGTGTGATGATCTGCACGTATCATTAGTGAGAGAAAGTTTCCCTCCCTCAGTGCCTCCCTCCCTACCTCCATCCCACCCCTCCCCTCCCTCTCTGTTCCCTCCACTTGTCCCTCCACAAGCTCTCTCTCTATCTCCTGTCCTTCACTGGTTCCTTACATCCTTTACTCCCTCCCTCCCTCGTTGCCTCCCCCACCCTCCTTCGTAGCCTCCCTCACTATCTCTTTGCCTCCCTCCCTCCTTCACTTGACACATGATCACCAGGAAGCGGGCACCTTCGTGTTTGTTTACCAACTCCTAGTAAACACAGTGTTTACGCTTGACTGAATAACAGAAGACAACTCTCCGTTTCTCGGAGTGAATTAACAAAAGTTAATCCTCCCCCGTTTGTTTGATTGAATTAACAGAAGACAACCCTCAATGTTTAGGAGAGTGAATTAACAGAGGCAACTCCCGTTTGTTTGGTTCTCTCAGCAAGAGCTCCAGCGCCCCTTGTGGTTCAGCCAACAATCATAGTTCTTTCGATCATCATAAAGAATATTTTTTTTTTTCAACTTTTACATGAAGTGACAGGTCGTTCCCACCGCCTGTGTACGTGGTGTGGAGTGTAACTGCCCAGGCTTAATCTATGTTCGTGCGTGACGTGCGTTATTTTGTACGTACACACACACACACACACACACACACACACACACACACACTCGACACACACACTCGACACACACACACACACACACACTCGACACACACACACACACACACACGACACACACACGACACACACACGACACACACACGACACACACACGACACACACACGACACACACACGACACACACACGACACACACACGACACACACACGACACACACACACACACACATCATTACTGTTTAAAATTCGGAAAAGACTGATATTTGCTATGTGAGTAAGAATTAGTTTTTGGTGCATGGTTAACTATTGCAGATGTTCAGAATGACTATCACTAGCCACTAGGTGTGTTACACCTCCATTTATCTGAGTGGCAAACTTCCATCATTGTGTCTGTTGAGATGACTGGCTAACACTGCTCTATTTTATGCCTCTGTTCATGGATTGTTGCTGGCTTAGTAATGTATATTTGAGGTAACACGCCAGGTAGGGGACAAGTGCAGTTAAGTCAGGTTAAAGTGACAGGTATTCAGTCCTTCCTCTTTTAGTATTATGTAAATGGTTTAGAAAACAGACAAGTTGATAAATGATACACTTGTGCGACACTTGGCTATCTTCATTGTGGAAATTTCTGAACGTTTTTCTCTCTATTGGATCGATAATGCCACTTGTTGACGAAACGTCTTCACAATAAAGGTCCCCCCACGTTTTGCACTTATGTCTCATTTATCTACGTTCCCTTCCGCCTGTCCACTGGTTTGGGAAATTGTCATCATGACAGGCCATGACATCATGATAGATATGTAGGTGTCCCATCTTGCGTTTGGTAAATTTCCAAAATGCTGAACACTTGTGTTGAGCGTGAATAAGAGCACCAAGTCAGAAAGTTATTGCAGTGTAGAGTTTACTAGTCGAGACTTGTGACAGAAACAAAAGTTGCTACAGTGATGTGCACTCACGGCTAAAAAAGCAAGTTCTCTTTGTTGGAGGAACTTGCCTCATGTATCATTGCTGCTGAAGTCTTTTTTCATGAAGGAGGTGTCTCTGCTGGAGTGTTTGTGGGTCATAGTAACAGTTGGCCATATTAACTGGTTGAAGGAACATCACACTGATCAATTTCTACTAAATTGTTGGCATGTTCTGTAGCATCTTCACCAGTTCACTGTATCCGCTGAATGCAAATAAAGAAGTTAGGACGGCAAACTGAGAAGTGCCACGGATGCCAGTCTGCATGTGTGGCTTGTACCTACTGGTGGCGTTAGACGCAAGTGAAGCGCCGAGGAGAGTACTGTCAGAGGAAGTAATGCATTGCACTCCTTGCTAGACAGCTGTGACCTGCTCTTTGGTGGGTTTTGCACTTGCTAGACAGCTGTGACCTGCTCTTTGGTGGGTTTTGCACTTGCTAGACAGCTGTGACCTCTTTGGTGGGTTTTGCACTTGCTAGACAGCTGTGACCTGCTCTGTGGTGGGTTTTGCACTTGCTAGACAGCTGTGACCTGCTCTTTGGTGGGTTTTGCACTTGCTAGACAGCTGTGACCTGCTCTGTGGTGGGTTTTGCACTTGCTAGACAGCTGTGACCTGCTCTGCTCTGTGGTGGGTTTTGCACTTGCTAGACAGCTGTGACCTGCTCTTTGGTGGGTTTTGCACTTGCTAGACAGCTGTGACCTGCTCTGTGGTGGGTTTTGCACTTGCTAGACAGCTGTGACCTGCTCTGCTCTGTGGTGGGTTTTGCACTTGCTAGACAGCTGTGACCTGCTCTTTGGTGGGTTTTGCACTTGCTAGACAGCCGTGACCTGCTCTGTGGTGGGTTTGCTGGAGGACACTAAGTCACATTTGGAGCGGTTGAGGTAGAGACCTACATTCTCTTCGTGGTCCTTTGATTTTTTTCTGATGTTTTCTAACACAGAAAGTGTGTTGTCCGCCATAGTGCCATTATCCAGAAAAACAGATGTTAAGCTCACTCCTAAGCCCCTCAGTGACACTCTTGATGTTAGACTCACTGTTCAGCTCCTCCGTGACTTCCTTGATGGCTAGGCGGACAGAGAGGCAAGGGAGTCTCACCCCTGCTGAACACCTTCCTAAGAGCACATTTCGTATTCACTAATATAGACAAAATAGACAATGTGTACTTTACAGTTTTCCTTACCATAAAAAGTATTCGTATTTTATTCTCATTTCAATTGGAAACAGTTTTTCACTGGGAAATTATAGTGTGTTTTTATGTAAGTGTGAAGTTGTGTGTACTCACCTAGTTGTGGTTGCATGGGTCGAGTCACAGCTCGTGTGTGTGTGTGTGTGTGTGTGTGTGTGTGTGTGTGTGTGTGTGTATACATGTGAGTGTGTGTGTGTGTGTGTGTGTGTGTGTGTGTGTGTGTGTATGTGTGTGTATACATGTGAGTGTGTATGCATGTGTGTGTGTGTGATATCTGAAGATGTGGTAGTGAAGATGTGGTAGTGAAGATGTGGTAGTGAAGATGTGGTAGTGAAGATGTGGTAGTGAAGATGTGGTAGTGAAGATGTGGTAGTGAAGATGTGGTAGTGAAGATGTGGTAGTGAAGATGTGGTGGTGAAGATGTGGTGGTGAAGATGTGGTGGTGAAGATGTGGTGGTGAAGATGTGGTGGTGAAGATGTGGTGGTGAAGATGTGGTGGTGAAGATGTGGTGGTGAAGATGTGGTGGTGAAGATGTGGTGGTGAAGATGTGGTAGTGAAGATGTGGTGGTGAAGATGTGGTAGTGAAGATGTGGTGGTGAAGATGTGGTAGTGAAGATGTGGTAGTGAAGATGTGGTAGTGAAGATGTGGTAGTGAAGATGTGGTAGTGAAGATGTGGTAGTGAAGATGTGGTGGTGAAGATGTGGTGGTGAAGATGTGGTAGTGAAGATGTGGTGGTGAAGATGTGGTGGTGAAGATGTGGTGGTGAAGATGTGGTGGTGAAGATGTGGTGGTGAAGATGTGGTGGTGAAGATGTGGTGGTGAAGATGTGGTGGTGAAGATGTGGTGGTGAAGATGCGGTGGTGAAGATGCGGTGGTGAAGATGCGGTGGTGAAGATGCGGTGGTGAAGATGCGGTGGTGAAGATGCGGTGGTGAAGATGCGGTGGTGAAGATGCGGTGGTGAAGATGCGGTGGTGAAGATGCGGTGGTGAAGATGTGGTAATGAAATATTTTTGGTTTTAATGACAGTGCTGTTGATGTGTGCAGTAGCTAAGTAGCAAGCACTTATCTTAGTCAAGTCATGCAACTCTGCAGATTCTCATGTTCATTTTAGCCTAAGAATGAGCATGACTGAACTTATTCACTATTGGAATGTACTGAAAACTACTCATGCTGTAGGCCAGTGGGCCGCTAACAGCAGCAGCCGGGCTCTTAGCTAAGGGCTGCTAACAAAAGCCAGCCCTCAGGTCTGGTTTCAGACCAAGCTGCGGAGGTATCGAAACACTGGAAACTGGTAAGTGTTCCATCATCTGTGATCTTAAAATAAGATTGTTTTTAGATTGTTAACCCAGGAGGGTTACTAACCCCAAGGTCAGTAACCCAGCAACTCGAAGCGGTGTGGCGGCTTTCCACTGAGATCCTTAGATCCTCTTCCCACCTATGTACTGCTAGGTGAATAAGGGCAACAAGTATAAAGACATAATAATAAGTATTATTATGTATTAAGTAAATTTGTTTCAAAATTTCGTTACCTCTCATGAATTATTGATAAAAAAAATCAAGGGATGTGTATAGTTGACCAACAGTACCATTAAGGGTTACCTGTTGTCTTCCTGTTGTTGTTTGTGTGTGATTTAGAATTCGCAGAACAGGCGAAATATTCGCAAACACTAATCTCAGGTCGAAGGAGACTCGAACCTACGAACCAGGTACGCAGTGCTCTACCACCGTACCACACTGGTCCAGTACCTTGGTGCCCAGCTAACGCTAGACGTTTTGGTTCCAGGCAGCTACCCTTCAGGCAGTGTGTGGTACGGTGGTAGAGCACTGCGTACCTTGTTCCAAGGCTCGTAGGTTAGAGTTTGTTTTGTGCCGAATAGGTAAAACTGGTCATTTAGCAAGAACTCATTTAAAATTTAGTGCTTTCTAAAATTTTTTTTTATACGTTTAAAGATATATTTTTCATTTATGTTAATGCAAAAATTAATAATTTTGTACCAAAAGAACCTTAGAAAAGTTACCTAACCTTATTATAACAAGTGCAATTTAATTTAGCCTAATCCAACTAAATATATTTTAGATAAGTTGACAATAATTTGATAAACACAATGAAATATATTTTTTTCGTTAGGTTCAGAATGATTTTTGCGAAATTATTTCATACACAATTTTTCACTTGCCTTTTTCGGCAAGAAGACCGTTGCTATTTAAGCCAAAATAGCAAGTTTTACCTATTCAGCACGACATATATATGAGAGTATGGGAAATGCCGGCTAGCAGTGCGTGTTGCTAGGGAGCGAGACTGGTGTGTGGCAAGTTCTGTACGTTCAGTAGTCTTTATAAGGTAGGACACGAAGATCACCACTGTGTCGTATAATTCTTTTCCACTAGTGTGCACCACTGGTGGGACGCCACGCCCACTAGTGTGCACCACTGGTGGGACGCCACGCCCACTAGTGTGCACCACCAGTGGGACGCCACGCCCACTAGTGTGCACCACTGGTGGGACGCCACGCCCTCTAGTGTGCACCACCAGTGGGACGCCACGCCCACTAGTGGGCACCACCAGTGGGACTCCACGCCCACTAGTGTGCACCACCAATGTGACGCCACGCCTACTAGTGTGCACCACCAGTGGGACGTCACGCCCACTTGTGTGCACCACCAATGTGACGCCACGCCCACTAGTGTGCACCACCAGTGGGACGCCACGCCCACTAGTGTGCACCACCAATGGGACGCCACGCCCACTAGTGTGCACCACCAGTGGGACGCCACGCCCACTAGTGTGCACCACCAGTGGGACGCCACGCCCACTAGTGTGCACCACCAGTGGGACGCCACGCCCACTAGTGTGCACCACCAGTGGGACGCCACACCCACTAGTGTGCACCAGAAATGGGACGCCACGCCCACAAGTGTGCACCACCAATGGGACGCCACGCCCACTAGTGTGCACCACCAGTGGGACGCCACGCCCACTCGTATGTACCACCAATGGGACGCCACGCCTACTCGTGTGCACCACCAGTGGAAAGCCACGCCCACTCGTATGCACCACCAGTGGGACGCTACGTCCACTCGTGTACACCACCAGTGGGACGCCACGCTCACTCGTATGCACCACCAGTGGGACGCTACGTCCACTCGTGTGCACCACCAGTGGGACGCCACGCTCACTCGTATGCACCACCAGTGGGACGCTACGTCCACTCGTGTGCACCACCAGTGTAACGCCACGCCCACTCGTATGCACCACCAGTGGGACGCTACGTCCACTCGTATGCACCACCAGTGGGACGCTACGTCCACTCGTGTGCACCACCAGTGGGACGCCACGCTCACTCGTATGCACCACCAGTGGGACGCTACGTCCACTCGTGTGCACCACCAGTGGGACGCTACGTCCACTCGTGTGCACCACCAGTGGGACGCTACGTCCACTGGTGTGCACCACCAGTGGGACGCCACGCTCACTCGTGTGCACCACCAGTGGGACGCTACGTCCACTCGTGTGCACCACCAGTGGGACGCTACGTCCACTCGTGTGCACCACCAGTGGAACGCCACGCTCACTCGTGTGCACCACCATTGGGACGCCACGCTCACTCGTATGCACCACCAGTGGGACGCTACGTCCACTCGTGTGCACCACCAGTGGGACGCCACGCTCGTGTGCACCACCAGTGGGACGCCACGCTCACTCGTGTGCACCACCAGTGGGACGCCACGCTCACTCGTGTGCACCACCAGTGGGACGCCACGTCCACTCGTGTGCACCACCAGTGGGACGCCACGTCCACTCGTGTGCACCACCAGTGGGACGCCACGCTCGTGTGCACCAGTGGGACGCCACGCTCGTGTGCACCACCAGTGGGACGCCACGCTCGTGTGCACCACCAGTGGGACGCCACGCTCGTGTGCACCACCAGTGGGACGCCACGCTCGTGTGCACCACCAGTGGGACGCCACGCTCACTCGTGTGCACCACCAGTGGGACGCCACGCTCACTCGTGTGCACCACCAGTGGGACGCCACGCTCACTCGTGTGCACCACCAGTGGGACGCCACGCTCACTCGTGTGCACCACCAGTGGGACGCCACGCTCACTCGTGTGCACCACCAGTGGGACGCCACGCTCACTCGTGTGCACCACCAGTGGGACGCCACGTCTACTCGTGTGCACCACCAGTGGGACGCCACGCTCACTCGTGTGCACCACCAGTGGGACGCCACGCTCACTCGTGTGCACCACCAGTGGGACGCCACGCTCACTCGTGTGCACCACCAGTGGGACGCCACGCTCACTCGTGTGCACCACCAGTGGGACGCCACGCTCACTCGTGTGCACCACCAGTGGGACGCCAGGCTCACTTGTGTGCACCACCAGTGGGACGCCACGCTCACTCGTGTGCACCACCAGTGGGACGCCACGCTCACTCGTGTGCACCACCAGTGGGACATAAGAACATAACATAAGAACATAAGAAAGGAGGAACACTGCAGGAGGCCTGCTGGCCCATACTAGGCAGGTCCTTTACAATTCATCCCACTAACAAAACATTTACCCAACCCAATTTTCAATGCTACCCAAGAAATAAGCTCTGATGTGAAAGTCCCACTCAAATCCAACCCTTCCCACTCATGTACTTATCCAACCTAGATTTGAAACTAAACAAAGTCCTAGCCTCAATAACCCAACTAGGTAGACTGTTCCACTCATCAACTACCCTATTTCCAAACCAATACTTTCCTATGTCCTTTCTAAATCTAAACTTATCTAATTTAAATCCATTACTGCGGGTTCTCTCTTGGAGAGACATCCTCAAGACCTTATTAATATCCCCTTTATTAATACCTATCTTCCACTTATACACTTCGATCAGGTCTCCCCTCATTCTTCGTCTAACAAGTGAATGTAACTTAAGAGTCTTCAATCTTTCTTCATAAGGAAGATTTCTGATGCTATGTATTAATTTAGTCATCCTACGCTGAATGTTTTCTAACGAATTTATGTCCATTTTGTAATAGGGAGACCAGAACTGAGCTGCATAATCAAGGTGAGGCCTTACTAATGATGTATAAAGCTGCAGTATGACTTCTGGACTTCTGTTGCTTACACTTCTTGATATAAATCCCAGTAATCTATTTGCCTTATTACGTACGCTTAGGCATTGCTGTCTTGGTTTAAGGTTGCTGCTCACCATAACCCCCAAGTCCTTTTCGCAATCTGTATGGCTAAGTTCTACATCATTTAACTTATAAGTACTAGGGTTATGGACACTCCCAAGCTTCAGAACCTTGCATTTATCTACATTGAACTGCATCTGCCACTTTTCTGACCAAGAATAGAGTTTGTTTAAATCCTCCTGAAGTTCCCTAACATCTACGTTTGAATCAATTATCCTACCTATCTTTGTGTCATCGGCGAATTTGCTCATATCACTAGTAATTCCCTCATCAAGATCATTGATATATATTATAAACAACAACGGGCCCAAGACTGATCCCTGTGGAACGCCACTTGTTACAGATCCCCACTCGGATTTAACCCCATTTATGGACACTCTCTGCTTCCTGTCAGTGAGCCATGACTCGATCCACGAGAGCACTTTTCCCCCAATACCATGAGCTGCCACTTTCTTTAACAGTCTCTGGTGCGGAACTCTATCAAAAGCCTTACTAAAATCTAAGTAAATAATATCAAATTCTTTATTGTGGTCAACAGCCTCAAAAGCTTTACTGAAGAAAGTTAATAAATTAGTTAGACAAGACCGGCCTCTTGTGAATCCATGCTGAGTATCATTAATCAAGCTATGCTTATCGAGATGGCTTCTTATAATCTCAGCTATAATTGACTCTAGTAATTTGCCTACAATTGAGGTCAGGCTTATTGGGCGGTAATTTGACGGTAACGACTTGTCCCCTGTTTTAAAAATAGGAGTTACATTAGCCATCTTCCACATATCAGACACTACACCTGTTTGAAGAGATAAATTAAAAATATTAGTTAATGGTTCACAGAGTTCCATTTTGCATTCCTTAAGAACCCTTGAAAAAACCTCATCAGGACCCGGCGACTTATTTTGCTTCAGTCTGTCTATCTGCCTCACAACCATCTCACTAGTGACTGTGATGTTACATAATTTATCTTCTTCTAGCCCACTGTAAAAATTAATTACTGGAATATTGTTAGTGTCTTCCTGTGTAAAAACTGAGAGAAAATAATTATTTAAAATCAAGCACATTTCATTCTCATTGTCAGTAAGGTGCCCATAGTTATTTTTAAGGGGACCTATCTTATCTCTAACTTTTGTTCTATAGACCTGGAAAAAACTTTTTGGGTTAGTTTTAGAATCCCTAGCAACTTTAATTTCATAGTCCCTTTTAGCTTTTCTTATCCCCTTTTTAATGTCCCTCTTAATGTCAATATACTGATTCATAAGATGACCCTCACCTCTTTTGATACGCCTATAAATTCCTTTCTTATGCCCTAGTAGATATTTGAGCCTATTATTCATCCATTTTGGGTCATTTCTATTTGATCTAATTTCTTTATATGGGATAAACGCTCTTTGAGCAGCATGTATAGTGTTCAGAAAACTGTCATATTGATAGCTCTCTTCGTTACCCCAGTCAACAGATGATAAGTGTTCTCTAAGCCCATCGTAATCTGCTAAGCGAAAATCTGGGACTGTTACTGAGTTATCGCTACTATCGTACTTCCATTCAATGCTAAATGTAATTGATTTGTGGTCGCTAGCACCCAGTTCCTCTGAAATTTCTAAATTATTAACAAGGGATTCATTGTTTGCCATAACTAAGTCAAGCAGGTTATTTCCCCTTGTAGGTTCTGTCACAAACTGCTTCAAAAAACAATCCTGAAATACTTCTAAGAAGTCGTACGATTCTAAATTCCCAGTCAAGAAATTCCAATCAACATGACTAAAGTTAAAGTCTCCTAGAATTACTACATTATCGTGCCTTGTGGCCTTAACAATTTCCTCCCATAGTAGTTTCCCTTGGTCCCTATCTAAGTTAGGGGGACGGTATATCACTCCTAAAATCAGTTTTTCATGCCCCTCTGAAAATTCTATCCAAACAGACTCTGTATGTGTTACTTCAGACTTAATACCCGTTTTTATGCAACAGTTCAAGCGATCTCGGACATACAATGCCACCCCACCCCCCCTCCCAATACTTCTATCTTCTTGGAACAATTTAAAACCCTGAATATGACATTCCGCAGGCATGTCCCGACTTTTTGAATTAAACCACGTCTCAGTTAAGGCAAATACATCAATGTTACCTACACTAGCAACTAATCTCAACTCGTCCATCTTATTCCTAGCACTACGGCAATTAGCATAATAAACATTGAAAGACTCTCCTTTCTCTTTACCCTTCCTGCTCATTTCTATTTTTCTACTAAACCTATTACCGTCCTTATCACCCAAGGTCCCTGGCTTTTCAATATCTATCTCGTTCTTATTTTTACTAGTTCCCCTAGAACTCCTAATATTACTACACTGGGACTTCACTGTTTTCCTGCCAAAACCCATACCACTAACTATTCCTAGTTTAAAGTCCTAACTGCTCCCTCCACTGCAGTTGCCAGTGCTCCCACCCCACACCTAGATAAGTGAAACCCATCCCTAGCATACATGTCATTTCTGCCATAGAAGAGGTCCCAGTTGTCAATGAATGTTACCGCATTTTCCTTACAGTATTTGTCCAGCCAGCAATTGACACCAATTGCCCTGGACAACCATTCACTTCCAACTCCCCTCCTTGGCAAAATACCACATATGAGAGGGTTCCCACCCTTACTCCTAATTATTTCTATTGCTGCCCTATACCTGCTAATCAGGTCCTCACTCCTACGTCTGCCAACATCGTTGCCTCCAGCACTGAGACAGATAATAGGATTGCTCCCATTACCTCTCATGATGTCATCCAGACGGCTAACAATATCCTCCATCCCAGCCCCAGGAAAGCAAACTCTCTGTCTCCTACTCCTGTCCTTCAAGCAGAACGCCCTATCCATATACCTAACTTGGCTATCCCCAACAACAACAATATTCTTACCTTCCTTAATGTCTTTCGTCGTGTCGTTCCCAGTAGTCAACTCACATTCGTCGGGTAGCACTGAGAATGTATTGGATGTTTCCACAACAGTTTCCACGGCAGTCTCTTTCTTCTTCATCGTTTCTACCTTTCCATTCGTCTTCTTGATCGTCAACTTCTTTCCCTGCTGTCCAGCCACTGACCAGTTTCCCTTCTTGACCTGAGGACTCAAAACAGGAGGACTACTACGAATCTTCTTGTTCTCCTCGGTCAATCGCCGAATTTCCAAATTCGCCAACCTCAATTCTTCCTTAAGCTGTTGATAAAGTTGCTCGATGGAGGGCATCTTGCTTCAATTCTAGAGAGCGCGCAAACAGGTCTTCACAGAGCCAAGTACACGTCAACACTGCGCAAATGCCAACTCAATCAGGAGCTACTGCGCAGCACGTCCGCACGGCCCAATGGCTCACTCGTGTGCACCACCAGTGGGACGCCACGCTCACTCGTGTGCACCACCAGTGGGACGCCACGCTCACTCGTGTGCACCACCAGTGGGACGCCACGCTCACTCGTGTGCACCACCAGTGGGACGCCACGCTCACTCGTGTGCACCACCAGTGGGACGCCACGCTCACTCGTGTGCACCACCAGTGGGACGCCACGCTCACTCGTGTGCACCACCAGTGGGACGCCACGCTCACTCGTGTGCACCACCAGTGGGACGCCACGCTCACTCGTGTGCACCACCAGTGGGACGCCACGCTCACTCGTGTGCACCACCAGTGGGACGCCACGCTCACTCGTGTGCACCACCAGTGGGACGCCACGCTCACTCGTGTGCACCACCAGTGGGACGCCACGCTCACTCGTGTGCACCACCAGTGGGACGCCACGCTCACTCGTGTGCACCACCAGTGGGACGCCACGCTCACTCGTGTGCACCACCAGTGGGACGCCACGCTCACTCGTGTGCACCACCAGTGGGACGCCACGCTCACTCGTGTGCACCACCAGTGGGACGCCACGCTCACTCGTGTGCACCACCAGTGGGACGCCACGCTCACTCGTGTGCACCACCAGTGGGACGCCACGCTCACTCGTGTGCACCACCAGTGGGACGCCACGCCCTCTAGTGTGCACCACCGGTGGGACGCCACGCCCTCTAGTGTGCACCACCGGTGGGACGCCACGCCCACTAGTGTGCACCACCGGTGGGACGCCACGCCCTCTAGTGTGCACCACCGGTGGGACGCCACGCCCTCTAGTGTGCACCACCGGTGGGACGCCACGCCCACTAGTGTGCACCACCGGTGGGACGCCACGCTCACTCGTGTGCACCACCGGTGGGACGCCACGCCCACTAGTGTGCACCACTGGTGGGACGCCACGCTCACTCGTGTGCACCACCAGTGGGACGCCACGCCCACTAGTGTGCACCACCAGTGGGACGCCACGCCCACTAGTGTGCACCACCAGTGGGACGGCACGCTCACTCGTGTGCACCACCAGTGGGACGCTACGCCCACTCGTGTGCACCACCAGTGGGACGCTACGCCCACTCGTGTGCACCACCAGTGGGACGCTACGTCCACTCGTGTGCACCACCAGTGGGACGCTACGTCCACTCGTGTGCACCACCAGTGGGACGCTACGTCCACTCGTGTGCACCACCAGTGGGACGCTACGTCCACTCGTGTGCACCACCAGTGGGACGCTACGTCCACTCGTGTGCACCACCAGTGGGACGCTACGTCCACTCGTGTGCACCACCAGTGGGACGCTACGTCCACTCGTGTGCACCACTGTTGTTTGTAATACAAAGTGATGTTAATATATTAGATGGTATCTCTGTCTTGGTCATCAACCCTGCAACACTATCACTATCATCAACCCTGCAACACTATCACTATCATCAACCCTGCAACACTATCACTATCATCAACCCTGCAACACTATCACTATCATCAACCCTGCAACACTATCACTATCATCAACCCTGCAACACTATCACTATCATCAACCCTGCAACACTATCACTATCATCAACCCTGCAACACTATCACTATCATCAACCCTGCAACACTATCACTATCATCAACCCTGCAACACTATCACTATCATCAACCCTGCAACACTATCACTATCATCAACCCTGCAACACTATCACTATCATCAACCCTGCAACACTATCACTATCATCAACCCTGCAACACTATCACTATCATCAACCCTACAACACTATCACTATCATCAACCCTGCAACACTATCACTATCATCAACCCTGCAACACTATCACTATCATCAACCCTGCAACACTATCACTATCATCAACCCTGCAACACTATCACTATCAGCAACCCTGCAACACTATCACTATCATCAACCCTGCAACACTATCACTATCATCAACCCTGCAACACTATCACTATCATCAACCCTGCAACACTATCACTATCATCAACCCTGCAACACTATCACTATCATCAACCCTGCAACACTATCAACACTGCAACACTATCATCAGTTCTGCAAGACTGTCATCAACCCTGCAACATTATCAACCTTGCAACACTGTCATCAACCCTGCAACATTATCAACCTTGCAACACTGTCATCAAACTTGCATCACTATCAACCATGCAACACTATCAACACTGCAACACTAAAAACCCTGCAATACTGTCAACCCTGAAAAACTATCATCAGTTCTGCAACATGATCAACACTATCATCAACACTATCAACTCTGCAACATTGTCATGAACCCTGCAGCACAATCATCACTGTCATCAACCTTGCAACATCAACACTTCAACACTATCAACCCTGCAATACTATCATCAACCCTGAAAAAACTTTCATCAATTCTGCAACATTATCAACACTGCAACACTATCATCAACACTGCAACACTGTCATCAACCCTGCAACACCATGAACAACCTTGCAACACCAACACTGGCATCAACCCTGCAACACCAACACTATAACCAACCCTGCAACACTGTCATCTACCTTGCAACACCATCAACACTGTCATCAACCCTGCAACACCAACACTATAACCAACCCTGCAACACTGTCATCAACCCTGCAACACCATCATCAACACTGTCATCAACCCTGCAACACCATGAACAACCTTGCAACACCAACACTGGCATCAACCCTGCAACACCATCAACACTGTCATCAACCCTGCAACACCAACACTATAACCAACCCTGCAACACTGTCATCTACCTTGCAACACCATCAACACTGTCATCAACCCTGCAACACCATCAACTCGGCAACACAAAATTTTGGAAAATATTGAGTAGAGGTGGAGGGGCAAGAGTTAAAAATGTGGGGCCCGTATTGGGATTTTTCCCCTCCATTTCCTCGGCTCCAACCTAATTACCTTTCATACCCTAGGCATTGTATGACCCTTGTGGTTTTACAGCTTTCCCAACGTTCTTCCCCAGCGAAGAGGAAGGTAGAGGCAGTGGAAAGGTCATGTCTGAAGGCAATGTGTGATCTAAATACAATACAACGAATACGTAGTTTAGAGGTAAGGTTGTTATGTTAGGTTAGGTTAGGTAAGGTAAGGTAAGGTAAGGTAAGGTAAGGTTAGGTAAGGTAAGGTAAGGTTGGGTTCGCCAGGAAACAGGACAAGAGTTTCCTGACGCAGGCCTCAGTCATACGATGACCCACAGCTGGAGTTTAGATTTTTAGGAGGAGGTGCGAGGTTGCCAGAGATATTGTTCGGCGGGTGGAGAGGGGTTTGTTGAGGTGGTTTGGGCATTTAGAGAGGTTGGAGACAAATAAGATGACTAAGGGGGTATTTAAATCTGGGGTGGAAGGAAGGAGGGGTAGGGGTCGTCCAAGGAAAAATTGGAGGGAGACGGGTAGAGAGTTTTGAGTGCTTGTGGCTTGGACATCCAACAGGCTTGTGTGAGTGTGTTAGATAGTAGAGGCAAGTGGTTTGTGATGATGGGCTGTTGGAGTGTGAGCAAGGAAACTATTTATGAAGGAATTCGAGGAAAGCAGTAAGCCGGACTTGAGTCCTGGTGGTGGGAAGTGCAGTGCCTGTAGAGTCCTGGTGGTGGGAAGTGCAGTGCCTGTAGAGTCCTGGTGGTGGGAAGTGCAGTGCCTGTAGAGTCCTGGTGGTGGGAAGTGCAGTGCCTGTAGAGTCCTGGTGGTGGGAAGTGCAGTGCCTGTAGAGTCCTGGTGGTGGGAAGTGCAGTGCCTGTAGAGTCCTGGTGGTGGGAAGTGCAGTGCCTGTAGAGTCCTGGTGGTGGGAAGTGCAGTGCCTGTAGAGTCCTGGTGGTGGGAAGTGCAGTGCCTGTAGAGTCCTGGTGGTGGGAAGTGCAGTGCCTGTAGAGTCCTGGTGGTGGGAAGTACAGTGCCTGTAGAGTCCTGGTGGTGGGAAGTACAGTGCCTGTAGAGTCCTGGTGGTGGGAAGTACAGTGCCTGTAGAGTCCTGGTGGTGGGAAGTACAGTGCCTGTAGAGTCCTGGTGGTGGGAAGTACAGTGCCTGTAGAGTCCTGGTGGTGGGAAGTACAGTGCCTGTAGAGTCCTGGTGGTGGGAAGTACAGTGCCTGTAGAGTCCTGGTGGTGGGAAGTACAGTGCCTGTACTCTGAAAGTGGGGTGAAGATATTTCGCTTTAGAAAGTCATCTGAACCATGATGTCAGCTTCTGGCAAGACACTGATTGAATGAATGACAAAGAAAGTGTTTCTTCTTCTTTTACGGGTCACTCTACCTCGGTGGGAGACGGCCGGAGTGCTACTATTGGTACGAATAATATTATAACAATAATAAAGGTTAAAAATGACACGTGTGTGTGTGTGTGTGTGTGTGTGTCTATATATATATATATATATATATATATATATATATATATATATATATATATATATATATAATACATATATAATACATATATATTTATATACACACACACACACACACACATATATATATATATATATATATATATATATATATATATATATATATATATTTATATATATATATTTATATATGTATATCTCTGCATTTATATATAGGTATATATATACATATATATATATATATATATAAATATATAAATATATAAATTTATAAAACTGGGTTGCTTAAATGTGCGTGGATGTAGTGCGGATGACAAGAAACAGATGATTGCTGATGTTATGAATGAAAAGAAGTTGGATGTCCTGGCCCTAAGCGAAACAAAGCTGAAGGGGGTAGGAGAGTTTCAGTGGGGGGAAATAAATGGGATTAAATCTGGAGTATCTGAGAGAGTTAGAGCAAAGGAAGGGGTAGCAGTAATGTTAAATGATCAGTTATGGAAGGAGAAAAGAGAATATGAATGTGTAAATTCAAGAATTATGTGGATTAAAGTAAAGGTTGGATGCGAGAAGTGGGTCATAATAAGCGTGTATGCACCTGGAGAAGAGAGGAATGCAGAGGAGAGAGAGAGATTTTGGGAGATGTTAAGTGAATGTATAGGAGCCTTTGAACCAAGTGAGAGAGTAATTGTGGTAGGGGACTTGAATGCTAAAGTAGGAGAAACTTTTAGAGAGGGTGTGGTAGGTAAGTTTGGGGTGCCAGGTGTAAATGATAATGGGAGCCCTTTGATTGAACTTTGTATAGAAAGGGGTTTAGTTATAGGTAATACATATTTTAAGAAAAAGAGGATAAATAAGTATACACGATATGATGTAGGGCGAAATGACAGTAGTTTGTTGGATTATGTATTGGTAGATAAAAGACTGTTGAGTAGACTTCAGGATGTACATGTTTATAGAGGGGCCACAGATATATCAGATCACTTTCTAGTTGTAGCTACACTGAGAGTAAAAGGTAGATGGGATACAAGGAGAATAGAAGCATCAGGGAAGAGAGAGGTGAAGGTTTATAAACTAAAAGAGGAGGCAGTTAGGGTAAGATATAAACAGCTATTGGAGGATAGATGGGCTAATGAGAGCATAGGCAATGGGGTCGAAGAGGTATGGGGTAGGTTTAAAAATGTAGTGTTAGAGTGTTCAGCAGAAGTTTGTGGTTACAGGAAAGTGGGTGCAGGAGGGAAGAGGAGCGATTGGTGGAATGATGATGTAAAGAGAGTAGTAAGGGAGAAAAAGTTAGCATATGAGAAGTTTTTACAAAGTAGAAGTGATGCAAGGAGGGAAGAGTATATGGAGAAAAAGAGAGAAGTTAAGAGAGTGGTGAAGCAATGTAAAAAGAGAGCAAATGAGAGAGTGGGTGAGATGTTATCAACAAATTTTGTTGAAAATAAGAAAAAGTTTTGGAGTGAGATTAACAAGTTAAGAAAGCCTAGAGAACAAATGGATTTGTCAGTTAAAAATAGGAGAGGAGAGTTATTAAATGGAGAGTTAGAGGTATTGGGAAGATGGAAGGAATATTTTGAGGAATTGTTAAATGTTGATGAAGATAGGGAAGCTGTGATTTCGTGTATAGGGCAAGGAGGAATAACATCTTGTAGGAGTGAGGAAGAGCCAGTTGTGAGTGTGGGGGAAGTTCGTGAGGCAGTAGGTAAAATGAAAGGGGGTAAGGCAGCCGGGATTGATGGGATAAAGATAGAAATGTTAAAAGCAGGTGGGGATATAGTTTTGGAGTGGTTGGTGCAATTATTTAATAAATGTATGGAAGAGGGTAAGGTACCTAGGGATTGGCAGAGAGCATGCATAGTTCCTTTGTATAAAGGCAAAGGGGATAAAAGAGAGTGCAAAAATTATAGGGGGATAAGTCTGTTGAGTGTACCTGGTAAAGTGTATGGTAGAGTTATAATTGAAAGAATTAAGAGTAAGACGGAGAATAGGATAGCAGATGAACAAGGAGGCTTTAGGAAAGGTAGGGGGTGTGTGGACCAGGTGTTTACAGTGAAACATATAAGTGAACAGTATTTAGATAAGGCTAAAGAGGTCTTTGTGGCATTTATGGATTTGGAAAAGGCGTATGACAGGGTGGATAGGGGGGCAATGTGGCAGATGTTGCAAGTGTATGGTGTAGGAGGTAGGTTACTGAAAGCAGTGAAGAGTTTTTACGAGGATAGTGAGGCTCAAGTTAGAGTATGTAGGAAAGAGGGAATTTTTTTTCCAGTAAAAGTAGGCCTTAGACAAGGATGTGTGATGTCACCGTGGTTGTTTAATATATTTATAGATGGGGTTGTAAGAGAAGTAAATGCGAGGGTCTTGGCAAGAGGCGTGGAGTTAAAAGATAAAGAATCACACACAAAGTGGGAGTTGTCACAGCTGCTCTTTGCTGATGACACTGTGCTCTTGGGAGATTCTGAAGAGAAGTTGCAGAGATTGGTGGATGAATTTGGTAGGGTGTGCAAAAGAAGAAAATTAAAGGTGAATACAGGAAAGAGTAAGGTTATGAGGATAACAAAAAGATTAGGTGATGAAAGATTGAATATCAGATTGGAGGGAGAGAGTATGGAGGAGGTGAACGTATTCAGATATTTGGGAGTGGACGTGTCAGCGGATGGGTCTATGAAAGATGAGGTGAATCATAGAATTGATGAGGGAAAAAGAGTGAGTGGTGCACTTAGGAGTCTGTGGAGACAAAGAACTTTGTCCTTGGAGGCAAAGAGGGGAATGTATGAGAGTATAGTTTTACCAACGCTCTTATATGGGTGTGAAGCGTGGGTGATGAATGTTGCAGCGAGGAGAAGGCTGGAGGCAGTGGAGATGTCATGTCTGAGGGCAATGTGTGGTGTGAATATAATGCAGAGAATTCGTAGTTTGGAAGTTAGGAGGAGGTGCGGGATTACCAAAACTGTTGTCCAGAGGGCTGAGGAAGGGTTGTTGAGGTGGTTCGGACATGTAGAGAGAATGGAGCGAAACAGAATGACTTCAAGAGTGTATCAGTCTGTAGTGGAAGGAAGGCGGGGTAGGGGTCGGCCTAGGAAGGGTTGGAGGGAGGGGGTAAAGGAGGTTTTGTGTGCGAGGGGCTTGGACTTCCAGCAGGCATGCGTGAGCGTGTTTGATAGGAGTGAATGGAGACAAATGGTTTTTAATACTTGACGTGCTGTTGGAGTGTGAGCAAAGTAACATTTATGAAGGGATTCAGGGAAACCGGCAGGCCGGACTTGAGTCCTGGAGATGGGAAGTACAGTGCCTGCACTCTGAAGGAGGGGTGTTAATGTTGCAGTTTAAAAACTGTAGTGTAAAGCACCCTTCTGGCAAGACAGTGATGGAGTGAATGATGGTGAAAGTTTTTCTTTTTCGGGCCACCCTGCCTTGGTGGGAATCGGCCGGTGTGATAATAAAAAAAAAAAATAAAATAAAATATATATACATATATATATATATATATATATATATATATATTATATGTCGTGCCGAATAAGTAAAATTGATCAATTAGTAAGAACTCATTTAAAATTAAGTCCTTTCTAAAATTTTCTCTTGTATGTTGAAAGATATATTTTTATTCATTTATGTTAATGTAAAAAGTAATAACTTTTTTAACAAAAGAACCTTAGAAAACTTACCTAACCTTATTACACCTAGCGCAATTTAATTTAGCCTAATCCAACTAAATATATTTTAGATAAGTTTACAATAATTTAGTAATAAACAAATACAATGAAATAGTTTTTTTTTTGTTAGGTTCAGAATGATTTTTACGAAATTATTGCATACACAAATTTTCGCTTGCCTTATTCGACAAGAAGAGCGTTGCTCCTTAAGCCAAAATAGCAAGTTTTACCTATTCGGCACGAGACACACACACACACAATTATATATATATAATATGTAATGCAAATATAAATGTATATAACGTTAGTGTTGATGTTACAGGAGCGTGTGTTAAGAGAGAGCACCTCATACGCCCCCAGGCCAGGTAAGTGTCTTTGTGTTGTTACCTAGCACTCACCTGTACACTACCTGGGTGTAGGTGGGGGTTATAGTAGGTGATGGTGTAGGTGGTTATAGTGTTATTTGCAGCCATCTAAACTAACCATACATTACGTAACCCAAAATAACCTTACCTACCCTAATATAATCTTATTTAACTCACACTACCCCATTATTTCCTAACGAACACTAGTCCCTCCTTATCTAACCTAACTATGGCCAGTTCCACTGCTCACCCAGCGTGTGGCTGAGTGAACAGTGGTATCATCCATGGCCAGCTTCACTACTCACTCAGCGTGTGGCTGAGTGAACAGTGGTATCATCCATGGCCAGCTTCACTACTCACCCAGCGTGTGGCTGAGTGAACAGTGGCATCATCCATGGCCAGCTTCACTACTCACCCAGCGTGTGGCTGAGTGAACAGTGGCATAATCCATGGCCAGCTTCACTACTCACCCAGCGTGTGGCTGAGTGAACAGTGGCATAATCCATGGCCAGCTTCACTACTCACCCAGCGTGTGGCTGAGTGAACAGTGGCATAATCCATGGCCAGCTTCACTACTCACTCAGCGTGTGGCTGAGTGAACAGTGGCATCATCCATGGCCAGCTTCACTACTCACCCAACGTGTGGCTGAGTGAACAGTGGCATCATCCATGGCCAGCTTCACTACTCACCCAGCGTGTGGCTGAGTGAACAGTGGTATCATCCATGGCCAGCTTCACTACTCACCCAGCGTGTGGCTGAGTGAACAGTGGTATCATCCATGGCCAGCTTCACTACTCACCCAGCGTGTGGCTGAGTGAACAGTGGCATCATCCATGGCCAGCTTCACTACTCACCCAGCGTGTGGCTGAGTGAACAGTGGCATCATCCATGGCCAGCTTCACTACTCACCCAGCGTGTGGCTGAGTGAACAGTGGCATCATCCATGGCCAGCTTCACTACTCACCCAACGTATAAATAATCTGAGCAAACATTGTTTTAGCAATTTAAATGAGCTTGAGATTATCTTCACGCTCTTTGAATTTGCTTACCTGGCAACGACTTTCTGGGAGTTCGTCTTTAGGACGACCGTGTCTTAGCGACCACCACACTAACCAGACTATGGTCTTAGCGACCACCAGACTAACCAGACTTTGGTCTTACCAATCACCAGGCTATGGTCTTAGCGATCACCAGACTATGGTCTTAGCGACCACCAGACTATGGTCTTAGCGACCACCAGACTATGGTCTTAGCGACCACCAGACTATGGTCTTAGCGACCACCAGACTATGGTCTTAGCGACCACCAGACTATGGTCTTAGCGACCACCAGACTATGGTCTTAGCGACCACCAGACTAACCAGACTATGGTCTTAGCGACCACCAGACTAACCAGACTATGGTCTTAGCGACCACCAGACTAACCAAACTATGGTCTTAGCGACCACCAGACTATGGTCTTAGCGACCACCAGTCTATGGTCTTAGCGACCACCAGTCTATGGTCTTAGCGACCACCAGTCTATGATCTTAGCGACCACCAGTCTATGGTCTTAGCGACCACCAGACTATGGTCTTAGCGACCACCAGACTATGGTCTTAGCGACCACCAGACTATGGTCTTAGCGACCACCAGACTATGGTCTTAGCGACCACCAGACTATGGTCTTAGCGACCACCAGACTATGGTCTTAGCGACCACCAGACTATGGTCTTAGCGACCACCAGACTATGGTCTTAGCGACCACCAGACTATGGTCTTAGCGACCACCAGACTATGATCTTAGCGACCACCAGACTATGGTCTTAGCGACCACCAGTCTATGGTCTTAGCGACCACCAGTCTATGGTCTTAGCGACCACCAGACTATGGTCTTAGCGACCACCAGACTATGGTCTTAGCAACCACCAGACTATGGTCTTAGCGACCACCAGACTATGGTCTTAGCGACCACCAGACTATGGTCTTAGCGACCACCAGACTATGGTCTTAGCGACCACCAGACTATGGTCTTAGCGACCACCAGACTATGGTCTTAGCGACCACCAGACTATGGTCTTAGCGACCACCAGACTTTGGTCTTAGCGACCACCAGACTTTGGTCTTAGCGACCACCAGACTATGGTCTTAGGGACCACCAGACTATGGTCTTAGGGACCACAAGGCTGTGGTTTTAGTGACCACCAGACTAGTGTAAAGGGACCCCACCAGGCTGTAGTCTTAGGATCCCCGCCAGACTTTAGCCTTGAAGAACACAAGTCTCTGATCTTTTGGGACTCTTACTATGGCGCTAGGGAGCAGCAGTCTTTGTGGTCCTAAACTGCGAGAACCTCTATACAAGAAAACACAGATGGAAATTGGACACAGAGATGTTTATAGAGATTTTAGGAAGTACTTCTTTAGTCCCAACCGATGGAAATATTTTTTGAGATTGATGAGGGTGTAGTGGAACCAATTAAAATACACAGCCTCAAGAGTGGGTATGAAAGTGTCGATGAGGCCAGAAACTACTAATGGCATGGGGGAGTATCTTAGGAAGTGGGGTCAGGAGCTGAGACTCAACCCCTGCAAATACAAGATGGCAAATCAATAAGCTCGCACTCAAACGCGCATATATAAATATATATATATATATATATATTTGTGTGTGTGCTCACCTGATTGTGGTTGCAGGGGTCGTGTGTGTACTTACCTATTTGTGGTTGCAGGTGTCCAGTCATAGCTCCTGGCCACGCCTCTTCACTGATTGTTACTAGGTCCTCTGCCTCCCTGATCCATGAGCTTTATCAAACCTCGTCTTAAAACAATGTATGGTTCCTGCCTCCACTACGTCACTTTCTAGGCTGTTCCACTTCCTGACAACTCTATGACTGAAGTAATACTTCCTAACATCCCTTTCATTCATAGGAGTCTTCAATTTCCAATTGTGACCCCTTGTTTCTGTGTCCCATCTCTGGAACATCCTGTCTTTGTCAGCCTTGTCAGTTCGTCGCAGTATTTTATATGTCGTTATCATGTCTTCCCTGACCCTCGTGTGTGTGTGTGTGTGCGCGCGCGCGCGTGCAAAAATGTAATGGTGGTATGATGTCTATACCTGAAAAAAATATGTATTAGATAGACAAAAGACTCAAAAGATAACAAAATAGCACCAAGATGACTGGTTCTCTGAAGAGCTGAAGACATCAGACATTCCCGCCACGGCTGATAGAAGTAAAAGAAGAGACATGGCAGCTGTGACTACGTAATGGGGTGTAACCCTCACACGTTCCTTCAAACAAGCAAATATCCAGCAGAGACATTCACGTCTCAAAGACTGCAAAATATGATGGTGAACTACACAAATAAAATATGCTGGTGAAGTCTGAAGATGTCTGCTAAGCAGGGAAAAAGTCTCATCAATAATGATATCAAACTGTAGCGCATGTCATACTCATCAAACCTGACTTCAATAGTAAATAAATTGTTCAAGTTAAGCTGATATAAGAAGAAGTCACCTGAGTACATATAATATACTGAGTCTCAACACGGACTCACGAGAGGCCGTTCATGCATGACAACTTTATTGTCCTTTAGTAAAGTATTTAAAGCAGTGGATCATAATAAAGAATACGTTGTTGTTTATTTGGATTTCGGTAAGACTTTTGATAGAGTAGCACACAACAACTGTTAAGGAAGATGGGCGAACTGAAACATGATCCAGGGGGGACTGAAACATGATCCAGAGGAGGACTGAAACATGATCCAGGGGAGGACTGAAACATGATCCAGGGGAGGACTGAAACATGATCCAGGGGGGACTGAAACATGATCCAGGGGAGGACTGAAACATGATCCAGGGGAGGACTGAAACATGATCCAGGGGGGACTGAAACATGATCCAGGGGGGACTGAAACATGATCCAGCGGAGGACTGAAACATGATCCAGGGGAGGACTGAAACATGATCCAGGGGAGGACTGAAACATGATCCAGGGGGGACTGAAACATGATCCAGGGGAGGACTGAAACATGATCCAGGGGAGGACTGAAACATGATCCAGGGGGGACTGAAACATGATCCAGGGGGGACTGAAACATGATCCAGGGGAGGACTGAAACATGATCCAGGGGAGGACTGAAACATGATCCAGGGGAGGACTGAAACATGATCCAGGGGAGGACTGAAACATGATCCAGGGGGGACTGAAACATGATCCAGGGGAGGACTGAAACATGATCCAGGGGGGACTGAAACATGATCCCGGGGGGACTGAAACATGATCCAGGGGAGGACTGAAACATGATCCAGGGGGGACTGAAACATGATCCAGGGGAGGACTGAAACATGATCCAGGGGGGACTGAAACATGATCCAGGGGGGACTGAAACATGATCCAGGGGAGGACTGAAACATAATCCAGGGGGGACTGAAACATGATCCAGGGGGGACTGAAACATGATCCAGGGGGGACTGAAACATGATCCAGGGGAGGACTGAAACATGATCCAGGGGGGAATGAAATATGATCCAGGGGGGACTGAAACATGATCCAGGGGAGGACTGAAACATGATCCAGGGGGGGACTGAAACATGATCCAGGGGGGACTGAAACATGATCCAGGGGAGGACTGAAACATGATCCAGGGGAGGACTGAAACATGATCCAGGGGGGAATGAAATATGATCCAAGGGGGACTGAAACATGATCCAGGGGAGGACTGAAACATGATCCAGGGGGGACTGAAACATGATCCAGGGGGGACTGAAACATGATCCAGGGGGGGGACTGAAACATGATCCAGGGGGGACTGAAACATGATCCAGGGGGGACTGAAACATGATCCAGGGGAGGACTGAAACATGATCCAGGGGAGGACTGAAACATGATCCAGGGGGGAATGAAATATGATCCAAGGGGGACTGAAACATGATCCAGGGGAGGACTGAAACATGATCCAGGGGGGGACTGAAACATGATCCAGGGGGGACTGAAACATGATCCAGGGGAGGACTGAAACATGATCCAGGGGAGGACTGAAACATGATCCAGGAGAGGACTGAAACATGATCCAGGGGGGATTGAAACATGATCCAGGGGGGGACTGAAACATGATCCAGGGGGGACTGAAACATGGGCCATAATGGACTGAAACATAGTCTAGGGGGACTGAAATATGATCCAGGGGGGAATGAAACATGATCCAGGGGGGACTGAAACATGGGCCATAATGGACTGAAACAGTCTAGGGGGACTGAAACATGATCCAGGGGGGACTGAAACATGATCCAGGGGGGACTGAAACATTGTGCATAATGGACTGAAACATAGTCTAGGGGGACTGAAACCTGATCCAGGGGGACTGAAACCTGATCCAGGGGGACTGCTCATAGTATAGAAGTTGTGCCATGGATGGAGAGTCATGGCCAGCCAGTTGATTTATCTTTAATGAGTTTCCACAGTTTTTCTACTTCGAGAATTTGCATAAATGGGTTGAAATCAGACAGGAGACCAGACACAAGTGACGCTCAACAAGGATCAGTTTTAGCCCCTTTGTTGTTTATAATAACAAGTTAGTTTGATGATGACACGAAGATAAACCGAAAGAAAAATTCTGAGGAGGATAGCAGATGGCGTTCCATGTGGATAAATAAAAGAAGATATAAAGGTGTCTACAGTATGGATGATAGAATACAAGTGTAAACACGTGTATGTTCTTGTGTTCTTTCATCCATATGTGGGTAAGCACAAAGTCTTAATCCTTGGCTCATGCTTATGTACTAGATCAAGAGCTTAATCATATAAAATGTGAAAAATATTTGAGGGTAAAGGTGAGCAGAAATCTGAAGCCTAGGCGATCGTGTTAAGACGTGTATGTAACAAGAGTCTACAGGTTATATTACAACTCTCTACAACAGAGACATCATCAGGACGAAAGATCACTATGACAGCCCCAACAGTGAAACAGAAGTGAAACAAGATCTATGTAGAGGAAACGGTTAGGAATTTTTCTTCATGAGTCCAAAAGCATACAAAGCCTACAACCACAACAACAAAAATGTTTCTGTCTTACAAAGATTTAAAGAGGAACATCTGCACTGAAAGAAGAAGTGATCTAGACAGAATGCAACACTGAGGGCGCCACTTTATTGAATCATCCTTAATCTCTACTACCAACAACATAGAGCAAAGAACTGGTGATTCATTGTCTGAGTTACTATTACGCACAAGATGAGTCAGTAGGCCTGTCAGGTAGGGCCATTGAAGCTAAAACCTTGAGCTACTTTAAAAATAGGTTAGACAAATATGTGAGACAGCTAGGATTCAAGTAGGAGCTGCCTAGCATTAGTTAATAGTGTTACTGAAGCTACTGAACAAGCTGGACTATCGTGTGGGTGTGAAACATTGAAACTGAGAAGGATTTGCTAAGTATGGGCCAGTAGGCCTGCTGCAGTGCTCCTGCATTCCTGTGACTTTATGTGGCCGGTTTCGAAGGCTTTTCTACCCTCGCAAGCTTCTGTGTTGATTATCTGGTCATCCAGGTTGTTGGTGTTATATACTACAACCTTTTGGAACAATTATTATTTTTAACGTACCAGCAGTCTCCCACCCAGATAGTGACAAAAAAAGAAAGTTTTTTTTTTTATATTTAGTAATTTATACAGAAGGGGTTACTAACCCCTTGATCCCGGTATTTTAGTCGTCTCATTATTATTAATTATGAACCATTTGGGTTTACAGCGCCTGGTGTATAGAAGGAAATTATGTTTTATTAAGAGCAAAGGATTGCTTCAGTTCCTTAAATCAAGAGAACTTCCCGGCATCAAGGCACTCCTTGGCACCGGCATCAAGGCACTCCTTGGCACTGTACGAAATCACGTGAAAAATTACAGTGAAGAGGGGACAACTCTACTGCTGCCACTACTAACTGTTAATTATTATGACCTTACGACACCAGACTAACACACTCTCAAGGTCACCTGACCGCACTACCACACTCAAGGTCACCTGACCACAACAACACTCTCAAGGTCACTTGACTACACTCTCAAGGTCACCTGACCACACTACCACATTCTCAAGATCAACTAAACACACCAGTAGACACAAGAACCACCAGACACAGGGTAGGACACAGGAACCACCAGACACATGATGAGACACAGGTACCACCAGACACAGGGTAGGACACAGGAACCGCCAGACACATGATGAGACACAGGTACCACCAAACACAGGAAAAGACACAGGTACCACCAGACACAGGATATGACACAGAGTAGGACACAGGTACCATCAGACACAGGTACCATCAGACACAGGTACCATCAGACACAGGTACCATCAGACACAGGTACCATCAGACACAGGTACCATCAGACACAGGTACCATCAGACACAGGTACCATCAGACACAGGTACCATCAGACACGGGAACCACCAGACACAGGAACCAC
>NC_091362.1:10826024-10831024 GCF_038502225.1 Cherax quadricarinatus | reverse complement strand
ATTTAAATTGGGTCGCCAAGAAACTAGGCTATTATTATTATTATTATTATTATTATTATTATTATTATTATTATTATTATTATTTTCATTATTATAACCTCTACTACTTTCGGTTTTATTTCATAGCTAGTATCATGTAGTTGCTTCCGTATTCTTTACAGGTTGGTTGCTTCATTCTTAGAAATTCTGGCTAAAAGTCAGTAAGGAGGAACATCTTAATCTTGGCTTCAGGCACATCACACAACATTGCAGACTTAAACAACAATGTGTTATTAGTGGGAAAGTTTTGAGCAACGAGTCATTCAAGTAGAACAAACTTAGAAGGCACTTAGAAAGAAAGCACAGATCACTTGTAAACGGTGGAGTTTCTAGGAAAGAAGAACTGAAACAACAGAGACTGGCAGCTCCTACGAACACTGCTGTTTCATGCGTGTGTCATGCAACACTTGCTTAATACCTCATAGCTTGGAGAATTGCAATAGTGAGGAAACTGCACACTTTTGGTGAGATGATGTGGGCAGTTTATGGAAGTGAAGTTGCGAAGACAATGGAACCGTTACCTCTGTCATCTGACACAATTAGTCAACGAATTAAAAACATGTCGCTTGATGTAAAAAAAAAAAAGGCGATTGAAGCCGTAAAAATGTGTGTAGTCTCCGTCAGGACCAGTCTACAGATTGATAAATTAGACACATGTGCAACTCTTGGGTATCTTTATTGATCAGTCCATACATAGGAGAAACTTGAAGAACAGGAGGAGAATGAGGTAATCAGTCCCTCAACTTATGGGAGAGGTGCAGCAGTCATAGGTGGTGTTACATTTGTTCACTGTGCCCAAGAATTAGGCAAGCGAAGAATTCCTAAGTGATCCCAAGAAGTTGCAGTCTACAGTCTACAGATGTTAATGATGATGCCCAACTTATGGCTTACGTGTGGTATCAAGGTCCAGAATATATGGAAGAAAAATTTCTGTTGTGCCTGCCTTTACACATCACAGCTGAAGAAGATTTTTCAAGATTGTGGACTCATTCTTCACGGAAGAAGCGCTTTAGTGGAATCAGTGTTTTAGTGTGTGTTGTGACGGTGCGCCTGCAATGTTAGGAGCGCGTCAGTGTTTCATTGCTAGAGTGAGAGGAAAATCCACGTGTGTTGATTATTTACTGTCTCCACCGTGAAAATCTTGCTTCACAGAGGTTGTGACTGAGTTATGCAATGTGATGCAGCAGATCATTCAGGTCGTTAATGTCATTAAAGCTCGGACTCTTAACTTCAGGATCTTCACTCAGACGTGTTCTGATCTTGGTTGGGAACGTGCATCACTCTTGTATCACTGAGCTTAGTGGCTGTCACCAGAAGAAATACTCCAACCATTGCTTGAAATACTGAACGAGACCGAGATATTTTGGTTGAAAAGAATTGTACATTGGCTCCAAAATTCTCAGGTTCAACATGGATGTTGCAGGTAGCTGATCTTGCTGATTATTTTTTTTCCTGAAATTGAAGCCTTGAACATTTAAATGCAGGGTCGCGATTAGACATTGACTGGGTTGTGAGAGAAACTAACAGCGTGCAAGGGAACGTTGAAGTTGTGGAAGAGTAAAATTAAAGCTTTGGAAAGACTGCATCAAACCATACCCCCGGCCGGGATTGAACCCGCGGTCAGAGAGTCTCAAAACTCCAGACCGTCGCGTTAGCCACTAGACCAGCTAGCCACAATAAGATTCGTCCAACTAGGTATATTTCTACACCATAGGAAGGTTAGCACAGGCACCACGGCCACGCTAGCTGGAGATTCGTCTGTAAAAACTTGCATTTGTGGTCACAGTGGTGCCTGTGCTAACCTTCCTATGGTGTAGAAATATACCTAGTTGGATGAATCTTATTGTGGCTAGCTGGTCTACTGGCTAACGCGACGGGCTGGAGTTTTGAGACTCTGACCGCGGGTTCAATCCCGGCCGGGGTATGGTTTGTTTGCAATCGTGTCATTACGATTTCGTGAGTCAAGACTGCATCAGTTTCATCCTTAAGTTCACTTCTGTAGCATGAAACATTTTAACTCATCTAGGTCCAGGCATCACCGTGAAACATATTTCCAAGTTGGTCGCAGACTTTGACACTATATTCCCGAGAATGTGATGACACACACCTGGGTAAGAAACCCTTTTAACACTGAGCCTCAGGACCCATCTGACGATACTTCCAACGTCAACAAACTACAGCAGCAGCTCATCGAGGTTCAGAATGACGAAACACTTCATTACGATTTTAAAAGACAAAAAAGAATCACCGGGTTCATTCTGGATCTAAGTTTACAAAGTAAAACAGATTCTTGGAGTTGAAGCCGTGACAGTGCGTCTTCCTTGTTACAACTTCACTGTGTGAGGCAGGATTGTCAGTGCTTCTGCTCTCAATACAAAGTACAGGAACCGTCTACCACCAGAACTTGACATGAGGTACAGTAATAATTACCGACAATATGTCAGATTAAAGGATGTACATGAATGGTATGCAATACCAAGAGGATGAAGAATTAGATACATGTGCAACATCTGGGTAATTTTACTTGTAGACGTTTCGCCATCCAGTGACTTTATCAATACAAATTCAAGGAACTATATACAAAAGGACATGTGTGCAACTAATGTAACATTTTATTGTTGAAACGTTTCGCTCTCCATGAGCTATGTCCAGCCCTTAAATTCCAAGTTTACAGAAAACCTACGAACAAAAATTATCTCGCACACTTTTGTTCCAGTCAGAATAAAAAGGCCAAACGAACCATTGTCATCGGATTTTTCCTAAGAGCATACCGAATCTGCAGCCTAGAGTTCTTGAGGAGTGTGCAAAAATACATCAAACCTTTACTGACTACAATTTCCTTCCTTTTTCATCAAGAACTGGAAGAATCGAACCCTCCGTCATTTCACCACGCACTAACACCACTTTAAACAAAATCATAATCTTTCCAGCTCCTGGAGAGCGAAACGTTGCTACAGTAAAATGTCACATTAGTTGCACATGTATTCTTGTACCTAACACTTGAGAAGCAGTCTGTCATCTAGATCACATTGATCTGAGGAGCTGGTTAAAACCATGCAGTTCCGGGGATTACTAACACGTCCCCGACGATACCCCTATCCACCTGTTGAATAAATGTTACATTTCTGACGGATATTCATTATGGTTGCATTTCTGACGGATATTCATTATTCACTAACGACATAAAATATTGCCATTTACCATTTGTTTTTGTTATTTTTTTTTTTTTTTAGGAGTAAGATAATATTTTTACTTATGTTGTAAATTAAGGTTAACATATGGGTCGCCATGTAGATTTCCGAGGGGATTTTGGGTCGTCAAAGGTTAAGAACCACTTCTTTAACGTAATGTCTGCACTGCATGGCCCTTGTAGGTTTAACGCTTCTTTTTGATTATAATATAATTTAACGTAATGTGATTCGTTCCGTGTATTTCGTTATTGTCCATCAGTTGTATGTATATAAGTTAATGCTCGTTAATTTAACCTAACTTTGCCTGTTATGACGTAACTAAATTTAAAGAAGCCAAACTTGATGGTGAGATTCCTCACCATCCTTTGACACCTTTTTTTTTTTTTTTTTTTTGCTTACACGCGTGTTGTGTTAGGTAAGGTTTGTCAGGAAACAGGACAGGTGTTTCTTGACCAAAAGCGCCACTGGAGCTTTTGGTCATCAGACCGCAGCCTTCCGCTGGCTTACCGGTCCACCCGTTTAAAAATTATGGTTATTATAACTATATTTTTTTCGTACATTCGTGTGTAACCGTTGTTGTTGGTACTGGCGTGTATTAAATCTATTTGCTTCTCCTGTTGGAGCAGCGCTGTATAGCCCTTGTGGCTTAGCGCTTCTTTTTGATTATAATAATAATTCTCCTGTTGGTAAGTTCTTTGAATCTTAGTTCTTTGAATCTTTGTTCGTAGATACGTGATGAGTCTATTAAATCTGACGCTCTTATTGCAATTATTCCCACAATTGTTATCAGTGAATTTTGCTAGGCACCAGAGATTTCACTCGTAATCTTGAAATATGCGGTTATATAGCGTGCTGAAAATTTCTAACCAAGACAGGACTCGTTGGTATGACTTCAAGTTGAACTAATTTAAATTTAGAAAGGGTATACGAAATACTGGCTCGGCAGTAGAACTGTGGGTAAGTGGAACAATCTCCTAGATAGCCTCATTAGTGCGAGAATTTAGTGGAGCTTTAAATAATTTCTACGGATACATGAGAGGGTGTAAGCGGATGTAAGTTGTACCTGTCTAGCATGGGCCAGTAGGTCTACTACAGTATTAACATGTTTCTCATGTTTTTAACAAATATTAAAATTCCATAGTATGTTAGTGCAGGTAGATGTACACCAATGACATTTCGGATAAAATTACACTCTGGTTTTTTATTATTATTATTATTATTATTATTATTATTATTATTATTATTATTATTATTATTATATTATTATTTAAACCATTAAAGTACACAAGGGTTATTAAGTATGCACGTCACGTGTACTGGGTGTACACAACCAGTCATGGATGCTTTAGTCCCTAAAACAGGAGTGAAGTAAATTAAGCATACTGGTATATACACAGAGATTACACCTCTCGCTGTATATATTCTTGGCTCTAATTCAGGGGTTGCCAACCAGGGGGAGGGGGATGACTTGTCAGGGGGAGCGACAGAGTCCTCACGAAAAGCACAATTCCCTTTATTTTACCAAAAACTTTTCTAATTGCTCGTTTTATATTTGCATTATACGTACTGAATTAAAAGCTTATTTTTCGAGTTCAATTTATTCCCCCGCAGTGATATATTTGGTTCAGTTTGTGATTCAAAAATTAGAAATATGACTTCATTTGCAAATGTGATATTACTTTTGTAGGGAGTGCAAAATTAATTAAACATTTCCTAGGGTTGCGGGACATAAAAAAAAGTCGGGATCCCCTTGTATAATTGGACAACAGA
>NC_091362.1:10640447-10825924 GCF_038502225.1 Cherax quadricarinatus | reverse complement strand
ATAAGAGAGAAAGAGAGGAATGTTCGCAGTCAGGAGGACTCGACCCCACTACAGGAGACGATGACGTTGACAAGTGACACTCTTATTCAACAAGTGACACTCTTATTCACTTGGCCACACATACCTCAAAAGCTGGGCAGCCTGGTTCACAAGCCATGTTTCTTCCCAGCTCAGGCACATCAGTGAGCCTCAAGCATGGATTATCTACTTTAATTATATTTATTAGCTTATTATTTGTACAGGTTATTCAGTGCCTATATTAATATCAGCAATAATTCTTAGCCTTTGTTGGTTGTTGTAGGCTGAGATCGCTTTATTCAGCGAGAGCTGGTGGTGGTGGTGGTAGTGGTAGTGGTGGTAGAGGTGATAGTGGTGGTAGTTGTAATAATGGTGAGAGGCAGTGAAGATCACAATGATAACCACAGTATGGGTGACTCACTCTTGATAGAAGTGACAGTCCAACTCCGAGGAATGTAACCCCCAGTGTTTTTAGATTTAGTGTGTGTGTGTGTGTGTGTGTGTGTGTGTGTGTGTGTGTGTGTGTGTGTGTGTGTGTGTGTGTGTGTGTGTGTGTGCCTCTACTACAGAGGAACAAGGTTCGGTGAAAAGCACCAAACGTCAAATGTAATGTCAACCCATCATCCGTAGTAGCATACCATAATAATAATACTTGTTTCCATCGCTGTGTGATACGAGAGATGTAGCTCCCATCTCACATAAACCTAGACTCATCTGTGCCATAAACCCACAAGTGTCACGCTGTACCATAAAAACCACAAGTGTCACACTGTGCCATAAACCCACAAATGTCACACTACCATAAAAACCCCAAGTGTCAGTCTGTACCATAAAAACCCCAAGTGTCACACTGTACCATAAAAACCACAAGTGTCACACTGTGCCATAAATCCACAAATGTTACACTACCATAAAAACCCCAAGTGTCACACTGTACCATAAAAACCACAAGTGTCACACTGTACCATAAAAACCACAAGTGTCACACTGTACCATAAAAACCACAAGTGTCACACTGTACCATAAAAACCACAAGGGAACAGCTGTTGCTCAACGCCCCCAAGAGACCTAGAAAATAAAAACCATCCTAAGAGGTCCAGGAGCTGGAAATAAAAACGATCCTAAGAGGTCCAGCACCTGGAGATCAAAACCATCGAGGGGCCCAGGAGCTAAAACCCAGCGTAAAGAAATTTATGCAGTAAGATACACACAAATTTAAGACAGTGTGAAGTCACGTTGTACTTCTGTAAGATGTGTCATGTGCCATTCTTTACGTATCCATGTATTATTTGGACTAACAGTAAAACACATCAAGACACAGTACAGTGTGCATGTATCCATGTTTCATGAAGTAACGTATACTGCAACACACCAATCATCATGTAAAACATGTTAAACGTGTAAATATCATTTAAAACTCTTGTTAACAGTGTAAATAACATTTAAAACTTGTAAATAACGTAAATATCATTTAAATATTTTGTAAATAGCGTAAATATCACTTAAAGCTCTTGTAAATAGTGTAAGTCTAATTTAAAACTTGTAAATAGTATAAATATTATTTAAAACTTGTAAATAGCGTAAATATCATTTAAAACTCTTGTAAATAGTGTAAATGCCATTTAAAACTTATAAATAGTATAAATATCACTTAAAGCACTTGTAAATAGTGTAAATATTTAAAACTTGTAAATACTGTAAATATCGTTTAACGCCCTTGTAAATAGTGTACAGTCATTGTGACAAAACAGCAATCATCCTTTATTTTAGTCTTATTCGGTATTATAAAATGTTCTACAATCCAGTGAGTTTTCTCGAAATTATGCCGAAGAAAAACAGTGCCCACAGCCGTGCCACGTTGATGCTGTTGTGATCTTCTTAGAGTTTTTTTGTATTATGTGTTTATGGGGGCGGAGTAGAGGGAGGATAATGGTTTGTGCGGTAGGCATCATCTTTATTAGACCAATAAATTTATCTTTATTAAAGTAATATCGTGGAAACCAGTACATTTATGTTTGTTATATCATGGAACCAATAAATTGGTCTTTATTAAAGTCATAATTACAAGATATCTTGAGCATAACATTTTAAAAAATAAGATAAAAGTCACTGTCTTTTAAATGGTCAGTGGTAAATGTCTAATAATTAACCTTCAGTAACATTAAGAGGGTTTGACATTCACTCGCAGTTTTTCCAGCCTGATACAACAATGTCTTAGTGCTCAAAACTGGGAAGAATCCTACTCAAAAATTAAAAAAAATATATTGAAACCTAAGATACACCAGGGTTAAAAGTTTGAAGCCAGTATAATAAGGCATTCTCAAGGAATTGCACTTAGGAAGTATTATCATTCGAGTTTAGATTGTGTGCATTCCGATTTTACAGTTTGCTAACATAATTAATATACTTAGAATTGTTGGATTTTAAGCAATAACTGGGAATGCTTCCTGTGATCAACTTCAAACTTTCAGCAGTACAGGCAGGCCCCGCTTATACAGCAGCTTAGATTCTGGGCTACTGTTGTAAAACAAAAATCATTGTGAAGTGAAACAGCCTTTTTCACTTTTATATGCATATAAAAGCCTGATAAAAGCAATATAGCTAGGCCTAAATAATGCATGTACGGTACACGCGTTACTTATAATATTTTCGCCTTAGCTTATAGTGAGTGGTGAATAGATTTATTGTTGGAAGTTTGAATAAATGAAGAATGGGTATAATTTAAAAACACTGTATTACAACCCAGGATTCCAAATGGCCTGTTATCCCGGGTGTAATGGGAGCAAAATAAACACAGCAGAAAAAATTTAGACTTATATTATCCTTCACCAATTTAGAACAGCAATATGTACACTATGTACAGTGATAAGTATAGTGCACTCCACGGTAAGCAAGGCAGAATAGAAGCCACAAGATAGACCGTGCTTCAACCAGCTCTAGAATGGGAATGACAAGGGCAGACAGAGCGGTACCCACATAACCTCTGCGATTGCCAAAACCATCTTCTTATTGGCTAGAACCTGGTCACTAGTTGAACGACGGGGCCCCATCATTAACTCTTAGCAACCTGGTTCGCTGGTTGGGGGAGATAGCCTGTAAATGAGGGTGTGTACATGCGCCGAATGAAGGTTACGTACTCTTTGCATGCCACACCCCCACCCCGAGAAGGCTCAGGATTAGGCTGCCACCTCCCAGTGGTAACCGTGCCACCATGGCACAAAATAATGGGACCGCCTTTCCTCTCCACCATCCAACTCTTAGATAGAGCTCAGCTTTTCTCGTGACAAAAAGCCAAACCCTAAACTCAAAGTGAGACAGTAGTCAGTCAGGCTAGCATAGGTCCAAGATACAGGCGGACGGTAGCCCGCATCCCCTCACTAAAAAAAAACCCCACACCAAGGGATAAAAAAAAAGAGCGTGAAAAGGGGTTACCACAAATAACATCCTAACCTAAATAAATAAAAATATTAGACTCTAGATAAAGTCTGCCAACATATTTTCTTTGCCGGCAATATATTTAATGGAAATATTATAGGGCTGCAGCCTTAGCGTCCAGCGCATGAGCCTTGTGTTGTGGTTCTTCATGGCTTGGAGATATACTAGAGGATTGTTATCACTGTAGACTGTGACCACCTACGATGTCTGGCCCACATAAACATCGAAATGCTCCAAAGCCAGAACCAGCACGAGGGCTTCTTTTTCAATGGTAGAGTAAGCCCTCTGATGTGGCTGGAACTTGGCTGAAAAGTATGCTACAGGCTGCAACTCCTTGTTCCCGAATTGTAATAGTACTGCCCCAACCCCAGACTCACAAGCATCAACCTGTAATGAAAAAGGTTTGGAGAAGTCTGGAGACAAAAGAATGGGTGCAGTACACAATAATCTTTTTGCTTTATTAAAAGTAGTGTTACAGTCTGAGGTCCAATTAAAGGGAACTTTGTGACTGGTAAGAGAGGTAAGAGGGGCTACAATATCTGAGAAATTCTTACAGAATCTTCTGTAAAATCCTATCATGCCTAGGAAACGTTGAAGAGATTTCCTATCATGAGGAACGGGATAATCTTTAATAGCAAAAATTTTAGCAAGTTTAGGTGCAACTTTACCACTACCTACTTCATGGCCTAGAAAAGTGATAGTGGCCTGGCCAAAGGAAGATTTAGATAAATTAACTGTTAAATGGGAACTCTTAAAGGTCTCAAAAAGAGCCTTAAGTCTAAGTAGGTGTTGATCCCAAGTATCAGACACCACAACAATATCATCTGGGTACGCTGCCGTGCCTTCAAGTCCTTTAATAGCCTGATGGATAAGTTTCTGGAGTGAAGAGGGGGAATTTTTCATTCCGAAGGGGGTAACTGTGTATTAATAATGACCTCCTGGAATTACGAAGGCAGAGATTTCCTTCGCCTTATCCGTCAAAGGTACCTGATAGTAGCCTTTAAGGAGATCTAACTTGGACACAAAAGTAGCCTTACCCACAAAGTCAATTACGTCATCCAGACGAGGAAGAGGGTAAGCATCTGTAATTGTGACCTCGTTCACCTTACGGTAGTCTATACACATACGAAACCCTCCATCAGCCTTCTTCACAAGGATGCACGGTGAAGCCCTTGGACTAGATGACTCCTCCACTAAACCATGCTTTAACAAAAATTCTACTTCCTGCTGAAGTAGCCTTTGCTTTTCAGGATTAGCTCTGTAGGGGGAGAGTTTAATTGGTTTAGAGTTTCCCACATCTACATCATGATAACCTAACGTACACATCCGAAAAAATATTAGGATATGACTGTAAAAGCTCCGTTAAATTTGTTGCTTGCGTTTCAGATAGTCCCTCCATTAAAGGGCTAGGATCCTTGAGGAGGACAGAATTTGAAAGTTTAATATTAATTTCAGAGATAGTCAGAGTCGTCCTCAGAGGTAGAGGACAGAGTCATTACTGGGACTTTATCTGGTGTATGGAAATATTTTAATTGATTAATGTGGTAAGTTTTAGTTTTTGAGGTCTTATCAATGGGAGCTACCACATAATTTACATCAGATAATCTACTTACAATCTGCATAGGTCCCGTAAATCTAGCTTTCAAGGTGTGGCCAGGTATAGGTTCCTGCACCAACACCTTGTCTCCTGGATGGAAGGAGCGGAATTGTGCACTTCTGTCATACCTCTGTTTCATCTTACTTTGAGCTGTCTTTAGGTTAGCCTTGGCTAACTGACGTGCCACCTGCAACCTTGAAGACGGGTTGTAGAGTGTTGAGCTAATGTCTTCTCCCATCCATCCTTCTTTGAGCACCCGAAGAGGACCTCGTACATTGTGCCCAAAGATCAGCTCAAACGGACTATACCCTGAAGACTCTTGCACGGTCTCTCGTACTGAGAACAGCAACAAAGGTAGTGATTCATCCCAGTCTGTAGGAAAGTGCATGCAAAAAGTTCTCATCATTGTTTTTAATGTCTGATGGAATCTTTCCAAGGCGCCTTGGGACTGAGGATGATAGGCAGTGGATAAGTTGTGGATTATCCCTAACCTAGTTAATACTTCCCTAAATGCTTTGGCAGTGAAGTTAGTACCTTGATCACTTTGAATAGTTTTAGGAATGCCAAAACAAGAAATGAATTTTGTTAAAGCTTTGAGAATAGCTTTAGTATTAATACTACGCATGGGAATTGCTTCAGGGTATTTGGTTACTTTATCCATAATCGTAAATAAATATTGATTTCCAGACTTTGACCTAGGTAGTGGACCTACACAATCTATAATTAAATCTGCAAAAGGTTCTCCATCAGCAGGTATAGGTTGGAGAGGTGCAGGTTTAATGGAATGTCCAGGTTTCCCTACTTGCTGACATTCTCGGCAACACCTAATATGATTCTTCACATCTTTCTTTAATTTTGGCCAATAAAATTCTTTTATGATTCTATACAAGGTTTTTGTAATTCCTAAGTGACCTCCTAATGAAGTATTATGAGCTATATTTAATATTTGAGGTCTAAACTTGGTTGGAACCACTAACCTGTCATACAATTTCCGGCCCTCTATCTCCTTACCAGTCTCAGTGCAGATCAAATAATCGTTTTTAACTTCATACTTGACCGGATGACCAAAAGAGGATTTACCCATGGCTGCCTGAAAAGCGAATTTTAAAGAAGGGTCCTTTCGTTGTTCCTCCCGGAAGGACAGTCCCTCGGGCATGGAAACAGAGACATCTGGCAATCCTGCAACCTGGGAATAGGAAGGCTTGATCGGGGTCTGTTCACTTGATTTACGAGGCTCCGGCCGGTGTGCCTCATAAAACAACGTGGCTATTCCGAGATCGGAGTCGTCCAAGGATAGGTCAACATTCCCTCCAGACAACCCTTGGGATGTTGCCCGAGTTATGGCCAACACCGGAGAAGAATTAATCATTATAGGTTCAGGACACAAACTAACAGTAGTAATGTTATTACCCAGTAATAACATGGCATCTTTCATGGGAAATCCTTTTGAGACACCTACAGTCAAGTACCCAGTGTAATATTTGCACTGTACATAAATTTTATGCAAAGGAACAGAATATATAGCTCCTCCAAATGCTTTCAATAGAACAGAGGAATTCAAGGAAGTGTTCTCTGAAAGGGGTAATATTGCTCTCTTACAAGTGAGCAATATGCTCCAGTATCTCTAAAGGTCTTTACTTCAATTATTTCTGAGTTTTCCTGAAGGGAAATAAGATTCTTGCAATAATAAGGGGCCATACCTTTTTCTACTTCTCTAGGGGACATGTTACTAGGGATATTAGAGATTTTCCCAATGGGTTGGGGTTTATGGGGGCAGTTGGGACAGATGTGACCTACTTTGTTGCAGAGGAAGCAGACGACAGGCTTGCCCTTTACTCCCTGCTGACGTTGCAAATGGTGTCGTTCTGGCTGGTGTCTCTCTGGATACTGTTGTCGAGATGCACCATGAGTAGTTTGCCTCTCCGCAGGTGGACCATATGTTGAGAAGCGTGGCTCACCAGGTGACTTAGTTGGCTGACGTAGACGTTCTCCCTCCGGCTGGCACTTCATTCTCCAAGGTTGACGATCTCTGCTCATGCCAGGCTGTTGAAAAGAGAGACGGGACCGCTCGGACAAGGAGCGGTTAGTTTCGAAGGTATCAGCCAACCTGGCTGCCTCCAATGCAGTGGTTAAGTCACGATCCTGCAGAAAGACTCGAACCTCTGGTCCCACAGACTCCAGCAGGTTATCACTCAGAATAAGCTGTACCAGCTCCTCAAAGGTAGAGACACCACTTGCTTTATACCAGCTGGTAAAAGCTTTGGTTTGCTGCCTCACAAAGTCCACTAGGGATTGACCAAGCTGCCGCCTGCTTAATTTAAAAATCTTTCTATAATTGGCTGGGATACATGTATATGCTCCCAACACTGTGGTCTTCACTGCTTGATAATCAGAAAATTCAGCGTCATTTAATACTGACGTAAATTCCTGTGCCTTACCCAATAATGCTGTATGAACCAACGATGCCCAATACTGTTCCGGCCACTTCAAGGCTCGAGCCTGATTTTCGAAGCTTTCGAAAAATTGTTCTGGTTCAGCCTCATTGAAGCGGGGAACAAGCTGTACTGCTTTTTGTAAACTAAAATCATATACAGAATGCGAAAACTGCCTCCTTTCTCTTTCCCTATCAAATTCTTCCCTTGCGAATGCTCTCTGTTCCCTAGTTTGCTCAAGATTGATTTTTGCCAGCTCAAGTGCCAACGACGCTGATTCACCTTGAGACAACCCAGCTGCACTATACTGACCATTTTGCTCCATAGGTGTATCATCTTCCTCCTGCGAGAACATTGTAGTTTTTGCCCTAGCTCCCGTACAGGGAGGAGTCTGATGTGCCATCTCTTCTTCTATAAGTTTGTCAGCAATCAGTGAACGCAGTTGCGCAGCTGTAAGAGTGCGTTTGTATTTAATGCCAATGGAACGAGCAATTTGCCAACAATGCTGTAGGGACAATTTAGGTAGGTTATGCAAAGTATATGCCGACACCAGACGTCTGACTCGTCTAGGTGGCATAAGTTATTCGCTATGCACAGTACGATTGCAGACTACCCCAACGTAACACGTTAATTTGCAGAACACGCTTAGCTATGCACAGTACGATTGCAGAATACGCATACAAGCAAAACTGACTGCAAAATTCTCCACACCGAACAGGCTAGTAACAACTGACACGCAAAATTTGTAAAGCAATGCCAGACAGCTACACTGTTCTAGAAGATTGACTGTAGCAAAGCGAGCACACCGAACAAGCTAGTAGCGAGCTGTTGAACGATCACACAATAGCAAGGCTGACCATAACAAAGCAACTGACATGCAGAATTTGTAAAGCAATGCCAGACAGCAAGCTGCACAATGTTCCTGCTATGAGCTTCACCCTAAGCTCAACCGTTTCTCTAAGTCCAGCTCCAGCTCCCGGACAGGCCCCCATATTACATCCCAGGATTCCAAATGGCCTGTTATCCCGGGTGTAATGGGAGCAAAATAAACAGCAGAAAAAGTTTAGACATATATTATCCTTCACCAATTTAGAACAGCAATATGTACACTATGTACAGTGATAAGTATAGTGCACTCCACGGTAAGCAAGGCAGAATAGAAGCCACAAGATAGCAGACCGTGCTTCAATCAACTCTAGAATGGGAATGACAAGGGCAGACAGGATTGCGGTACCCACATAACCTCTGCGATTGCCAAAACCATCTTCTTATTGGCTAGAACCTGGTCACTAGTTGAACGACGGGGCCCCATCATCAACTCTTAGCAACCTGGTTCGCTGGTTGGGGGAGATAGCCTGTAAATGAGGGTGTGTACATGCGCCGAATAAAGGTTACATCCTCTTTGCATGCCACACACTGCATTAGCGAAACACCATAAAGCAAAGCGCTGTACAGCGAGGCCCTCCTTAAAAGTAGATTTGCAGGAATTTTGGCCTATGCGCATTTTAATTTGTCAATTTTTTTGACAAGTTTTAATAGTGAAGGTATTTTTTGATGAGCTTCAACTTCTAAATGCTGGTGTGTCTTAACTGATCGAATTTTTCGACTGATCATGGGTTGTGTAGCTGCCAGTTAGCTAATTTTATTAAATTTAAAAAAATAGTGACTGATTTTGTCAATTTTCTATTTGATAGGCATCAAACCTTCCACGCTTTTGCATTTTACATAGAGAAAAGTTTGGATTATTGGACTGTATAGGAACTCAATTGCAAAACCTGACTTCAACTTCTGTGCTGCATCTGTTACATAGCTTATAGATGGGATGAACATTTCCAGTTTCTTGACAACAACAACAGTAATAATATTTATTATAAGAATATAGAAAATTCGAAAAAGAATTATAAGGTGATTTTTAATTTTCACGAGTTTAGCGAGTTCGTCAACACATTTGCATAGCTTGTCAACGTGCAGGTGTTGTCTGCTTGTCCTTCATATTAAAGAAATACTTATTATAATCAAATAAAGCGATAAACCTAAGAAATCTTAAAGAACTGAATTAAGGGCTTTCATGCAATAATTTTTGAATGCCTTATTTGATCAGCTTCAAAACTCCGTCACCGACAGTTTGGAAATTCAGTTTCTGAGTGGCTTCAAGCCTAAAGTGCTGCTCTTTTGTGGGATATTGGTCTGTGTGAAGTATCTAGAGAATACTTCTGATTGGCTTGAAACTTTCAAAGCTGATTTATTTTTGTATCGGGAGGTTCGAATTATTGTTGAGCTGTGTAGGTGCTAATTTGTCATTATTACTGAAGAAATTAGGATATTAGTTTTCATGTGATCACTTGTGATAGGCTTCACATCTTCAACGATGATATTTAACTGCATTAAAAAAACTTATGCTGCACTCTATTCCTCCTCTCACGTGTATTGATAATTAATTGGGTTTAAAGACTATCGACTACACGAACATAATTAAGGTCGCACATCCATTAGCATGGAGGGAAAATGTTAAGGCCAAGAGAGATGCCTCCCAGTATCTTCAGTTTGTTTTAAGTGCAAACAAAGTTTATGATGATGAATAAGACACGTGTGTAACATCTGGGTAACTTGGTAGACGTTTCGCCATCCAGTGGCTTTGTATTGATAACGCTACTGGATGGCGAAACGTCAACAAAATAGATACCCAGATGTTACATATGTCTTTTTCCCTATCTTATCACTATGGTATACGATAGATATATAAGATATAGGCTGTTATTTTAGAAAATAGCTGCGACCAGGTGGCCGGGGTAAAGACCAGCTATGACTAAGCCGGCTTAACCAGTGTGAAAATAGTGTGAGGCCAAACCCTAGTTATCCAACCTGGTCAATATTTCTGCAGTAAATGAAGAATGGATGAAGTGTACCGCTCTAGCGGCAGAACAGTGTATCGACATTTGTGGCCTCAGACTCTCTAAAACTCTGCTTCAAGGTATCAGAAACACTGCCGGAACAAGTGTAGAGGTTTTGAAGGAGGAAATTGGACATTTACCTCCACCAAGCACCAGACAAGTCTGGCCCGGGGCGGACTGCCAGATTAGTAAGCCTCTTCACTTCCTTCAGAGGTATATCAAAAGTATATTCCTTAAAAAGGATGTCTTAAAGTAACCTCTCAGTACATATACACAAGGTTATATACACCTCTCAGTGTATATAGCCTTGTGTACTGAGTTAGGAGCTGGGCATTTGAGATACTGGAGCGTCGATTTTGGGAGCGTACAGCGCCGGAAACGTAAGTCAGTTTTAACTTGATGTGGTAATATTTGTGCTCGTCTTAGTTATTGTTTATGTTATTTAGTCTTACTTGAATTTTTTGTGTTCTAAATGTTTGTTTGTTGTCAAGAGCGCGGCGTGGACCACAAGGTTATAGTGATCTATAAAACTTCAACATGTATTGGTGCTGTTGTTGTTCTTCTAATCCCTCGTCTTTCACTGGGACCTATATTTTTGTACGTTCTTTATAGTTGCTATCTTCTCGATTCCTATTTAGAGAGAGAGAGAGAGAGAGAGAGAGAGAGAGAGAGAGAGAGAGAGAGAGAGAGAGAGAGAGAGAGAGAGAGAAAGGAGAGATGGAGAGTTAGCGAGAGTAAATAATTCTTGTCTCCCGGATGGGAGAGGTTTACTGATCCTTAACCGCTGCATGTTTTGTGGTGGGATAATTGACTTGTTGTTGTTGTTGCTGCTGTGACTACTGCTGCTGTGACTACTGCTGCTGTGACTACTGTTGCTGTGGCTAGTGCTACTGTGACTGCTGTTGCTGTGACTACTGTTGCTGTGACTATTGTTGTGGCTACTGTTGCTGTGACTGCTGTTACTGTGGCTACTGCTGCTGTGATTGTTGTTGCTGTGGCTACTGCTACTGTGACTTCTGTTGCTGTGGCTATTGCTGTTGTGACTGCTGTTGCTATGGCTACTACTACTGTTGCTGTGGCTACTGCTGCCGTGACTGCTTTTGCTCTGGCTACTGCTACTGTGGCCACTGCTGCTGTGACTACTGTTGCTGTGGTTACCGCTGCTGTGACTACTGTTGCTGAGGCTACTGTTGCTGTAGCTACTGTAACTGTGGCTGCTACTGTGGCCACTGCTGCTGTGACTGCTCTTGCAGTGACTGCTACTGTGGCTACTGCTGCTGTGGCTACTGCTATTGTAAGTGCTGTTGCTGTGGTTACTGCTACTGTGGCTACTGCTGCTGTGACTGCTGTTGCTGTAACTGCGCTGTTGTGGCTACAGCTTATGTGACTACTACTGTGGCTACTGGTACTGTGACTGCTGTTGCTGATTCTATTCCTACTGTGGTTACTGCTACTATGGTTACTGCTGCTGTGGTTACTGCTGCTGTGGTTACTGCTGCTGTGGTTACTGCTGCTGTGGTTACTGCTGCTGTGGTTACTGCTATTGTGACTGCTGTTGCTCTGGTTGACTCGGACATGTTTCCATGCCATGTTATATGATGTTATTGCACTGGATTACCTGTGTCCTACAGGTTACCTGTAGTCGCTTCCGAAGGTCACTGCCTCCAAGCCCTAGTCTCATACCTGGCCTCCTGGTTGCTTGCATGATCGATCATGCTGTTAGGTCCTGCCTCCCGCAGTCCCACTTATGCACCATAGCCTGTCTGATCATGAACTGATTAAGGAAATTGTCAAGATCCATCTTGAAGAAAACAAGTGGTCATTTGGTAATTCCCTATTTGCATGAAGGGTGAATATTGAAGAGTCGTGGTCCCTTTACATCTGATGAATTCTCTTCGTACCCATCGCTTCCCTGCTTTTCACCTGAGGTATCTTGCACTGTCTGCTAAGCCTGTGTTCATGCTAGAGGTTGTCTTTGCCCTGGGTTTTGTTTACGAGAAGTATTTTGGATCTCTCTCAATTTCACTTATGCTTTTTGGTCTCTGTCTCTTCTGGACTCTGTATGACGCCGGTCTTACTTTTCGTTCTTCAGAGTCTGTGGCCTTTCAGTTCTGTTATTTGTCTTCACTTTAGAAGGAACACCTCTCCCTTTCCAACATATTCCATCTCTTTATCTCTTCGTAACTGTGTGTGTCTGGAGCACACTTCTAATGCCACTGAACTTACTCTCGAAATATACTGGTTTAGGTGCACATTAATTATATTGTCTTCCCAACATATTTCAGTAAGCTAGTGATATATTAACCCCCAGTTGATGTTCTTGTTCAAGATAAATTTGTTAAACATACACTCACGATTGGGTGTTTTGCTGATTACAACCAGTAAGTGTGCATGTCTGTACTTCTGTTGGTCGTGGTTTAAGTTTACTGTCTTTGACACCATTATGTTCCGTACCAGGTCATCATTATTTGTGAATTAAAAAGATCTAGATACTTTTTTTTTACTTTGATCGGTTCTTCTGTTTGTTGGCAAAAGATGAATTTGTTGCAGAGACTTAGTAGTATAGTGGAGTGAAACTGTTCATTCAGAATGGTTCCTGGGATTCTCTACGCTTTGCAACGGAGTTCCATTTTAGGCGTCTTAAATTGAAATCGCCAAGCAATAGGATATTTGGGGCTGGGTTTGACAGGTTCTGAAGACAGTACCCGATTGAGCTGCTGGAAAGCTGCACCTGGTGGTTTCCAGACAACTACAGTAACTAGATATTTATGTTCAATTTTAACGACCAAAGCTTGGACTACATCATTCGTAGTGTTAAGTAACTCCGTGCTTCTCTTTCACAGTCGTGGTCCGTGGGAGTCGCTCCCTGGTTATTTGGCTCCCACTTCCTCTGTTACATTTTCTTTCCCATTCCTTATATCCAGGTAGACTATTTAAGAGCGGCCCTACATCTTGATTTCTGCTAGTCAGTACCCTCCCCAGTACCAGTACCCTCCCCAGTACCCTCCCCAGTACCAGTACCCTCCCCAGTACCAGTACCCTCCCAAGTAACTTCCTAAAATCTCTCCATAACCCCATATCCTTCTTACAAATCCATAAGCACATCTTTAGAGTAATGCTACTTAATGAAGTAGTGTTTAATCTCGTACAAGAGACGTGGTGCTGAGACAGACATATGTTATATAATCTTCGTTGTTCTTTCTCCCAGGACACCTTCGCACTTTCAACGAATGCTTCCTTCCCCCATCCTGACAATCTTATAGAACGATTTTGGTTTGGCAGTTAATTCTAATTGCAGATTAGGGTTCACCGAGCATCGCAACTCCTCCCGTGTGAATCATATTCCCTGTTATTTATTGATCTGCAACTACTTTGGTGAAGGTGTGGGGTGTTATTGTATTGAGTGTCTTGTTGATATTGTAGCGTTCCTGCTCTCGAAGTGTTGATGTGTGTGTGTTGATGCACTCGTAGTGTTGCTGTGTGTGTTGATGCACTCGTAGTGTTGCTGTGTGTGTTGATGCTCTCGTAGTGTTGCTGTGTGTGTTGATGCTCTCGTAGTATTGCTGTGTGTGTTGATGCTCTCGTAGTGTTGCTGTGTGTGTTGATGCACTCGTAGTGTTGCTGTGTGTGTTGATGCACTCGTAGTGTTGCTGTGTGTGTTGATGCACTCGTAGTGTTGCTGTGTGTGTTGATGCTCTCGTAGTGTTGCTGTGTGTGTTGATGCTCTCGTAGTGTTGCTGTGTGTGTTGATGCACTCGTAGTGTTGCTGTGTGTGTTGATGCACTCGTAGTGTTGCTGTGTGTGTTGATGCACTCGTAGTGTTGCTGTGTGTGTTGATGCACTCGTAGTGTTGCTGTGTGTGTTGATGCACTCGTAGTGTTGCTGTGTGTGTTGATGCACTCGTAGTGTTGCTGTGTGTGTTGATGCACTCGTAGTGTTGCTGTGTGTTGATGCACTCGTAGTGTTGTTGTGTGTGTTGATGCACTCGTAGTGTTGCTTTGTGTGTTGATGCACTCGTAGTGTTGTTGTGTGTTGATGCACTCGTAGTGTTGTTGTGTGTTGATGCACTCGTAGTGTTGCTTTGTGTGTTGATGCACTCGTAGTGTTGTTGTGTGTTGATGCACTCGTAGTGTTGCTTTGTGTGTTGATGCACTCGTAGTGTTGTTGTGTGTTGATGCACTCGTAGTGTTGTTGTGTGTGTTGATGCACTCGTAGTGTTGCTGTGTGTGTTGATGCACTCGTAGTGTTGCTGTGTGTGTTGATGCACTCGTAGGGTTGTTGTGTGTGTTGATGCACTCGTTGTGTTGCTGTGTGTGTTGATGCACTCGTAGTGTTGCTGTGTGTGTTGATGCACTCGTAGTGTTGCTGTGTGTTGATGCACTCGTAGTGTTGTTGTGTGTGTTGATGCACTCGTAGTGTTGTTGTGTGTTGATGCACTCGTAGTGTTGCTGTGTGTGTTGATGCACTCGTAGTGTTGTTGTGTGTGTTGATGCACTCGTAGTGTTGTTGTGTGTGTTGATGCACTCGTAGTGTTGCTGTGTGTGTTGATGCACTCGTAGTGTTGCTGTGTGTGTTGATGCACTCGTAGTGTTGCTGTGTGTGTTGATGCACTCGTAGTGTTGCTGTGTGTGTTGATGCACTCGTAGTGTTGCTGTGTGTGTTGATGCACTCGTAGTGTTGTTGTGTGTTGATGCACTCGTAGTGTTGCTGTGTGTGTTGATGCACTCGTAGTGTTGTTGTGTGTTGATGCACTCGTAGTGTTGCTGTGTGTGTTGATGCACTCGTAGTGTTGTTGTGTGTTGATGCACTCGTAGTGTTGTTGTGTGTTGATGCACTCGTAGTGTTGCTGTGTGTTGATGCACTCGTAGTGTTGCTGTGTGTGTTGATGCACTCGTAGTGTTGCTGTGTGTGTTGATGCACTCGTAGTGTTGTTGTGTGTTGATGCACTGGTAGTGTTGCTGTGTGTGTTGATGCACTCGTAGTGTTGTTGTGTGTTGATGCACTCGTAGTGTTGTTGTGTGTTGATGCACTCGTAGTGTTGCTGTGTGTGTTGATGCACTCGTAGTGTTGTTGTGTGTTGATGCACTCGTAGTGTTGTTGTGTGTTGATGCACTCGTAGTGTTGCTGTGTGTGTTGATGGAGCCGTAGTGTTGCTGTGTGTGTTGATGGAGCCGTAGTGTTGCTGTGTGTGTTGATGCACTCGTAGTGTTGTTGTGTGTGTTGATGGAGCCGTAGTGTTGCTGTGTGTGTTGATGGAGCCGTAGTGTTGCTGTGTGTGTTGATGGAGCCGTAGTGTTGCTGTGTGTGTTGATGCACTCGTAGTGTTGTTGTGTGTGTTGATGGAGCCGTAGTGTTGCTGTGTGTGTTGATGGAGCCGTAGTGTTGCTGTGTGTGTTGATGGAGCCGTAGTGTTGCTGTGTGTGTTGATGCACTCGTAGTGTTGCTGTGTGTTGATGCACTCGTAGTGTTGTTGTGTGTGTTGATGGAGCCGTAGTGTTGCTGTGTGTGTTGATGGAGCCGTAGTGTTGCTGTGTGTGTTGATGCACTCGTAGTGTTGCTGTGTGTGTTGATGCACTCGTAGTGTTGCTGTGTGTGTTGATGCACTCGTAGTGTTGCTGTGTGTGTTGATGCACTCGTAGTGTTGCTGTGTGTGTTGATGCACTCGTAGTGTTGCTGTGTGTGTTGATGCACTCGTAGTGTTGCTGTGTTTGTTGATGCACTTGTAGTATTGCTGTGTGTGTTGATGCACTCGTAGTGTTGCTGTATGTGTTGATGCACTCGTAGTGTTGCTGTGTTTGTTGATGCACTCGTAGTGTTGCTGTGTGTGTTGATGCACTCGTAGTGTTGCTGTGTGTGTTGATGCTCTCGTAGTGTTGCTGTGTGTGTTGATGCACTCGTAGTGTTGCTGTGTGTGTTGATGCACTCGTAGTGTTGCTGTGTGTGTTGATGCACTCGTAGTGTTGCTGTGTGTGTTGATGCACTCGTAGTGTTGCTGTGTGTTGCAGCTCTCGTAATGTTGCTGTGTGTGTTGATGCTCTCGTAGTGTTGCTGTGTGTGTTGATGCACTTGTAGTATTGCTGTGTGTGTTGATGCACTCGTAGTGTTGCTGTGTGTTGCTGCTTTCGTAGTGTTGCTGTGTGTGTTGATGCACTCGTAGTGTTGCTGTGTGTTGCAGCTCTCGTAATGTTGCTGCTCTCGTAGTACTCATATGTACTCGCCTATATGTGGTTGCAGGGGTCGAGTCATAGCTCCTGGCCTCGCCTCTTCGCTGGTCGGTACGAGGTTACTCTCTCCCCGCTCCTCGAGCCTTATCATACCTCTTCTGTATATAGGTATGTATGGAACTTGCCTCCACTACTTCACTCTCCAGATTATTCCACTGCCTGGCAACTCTAAGGCTAAAGAGGCATTTCCTAACATCCCTCTGACTCATCTGGGTTTTCAGCTTCCGGTTGTGGCCCCTTGTTCCTGTGTCCCTTCTCTTAAAAATTCGAGCCTGTCCACCTTGTAAATTCCTCTCAGTATTTTATACATCGTTATCATGTCCCCCCTATCCCTCCCATCCTCTAATGTCATCGTAAGACATACCTCTCCTTTCCGTGACTAGTCTTGTTAAAAACTTTTGCACTTTCTCCAATTTCTTGACGTGTTTGACCAGGTGTGGGTTTCATATTGGTGCTGCACACTCCAGTATAGGCCTGAGGTACACGGTGCAGTGTCTTGAATGACTCCTTATTAAGATGTCGAAATGCTATTCTCGTTTTTTTTGTGTTGCTGCTCTCGTAGTGTTGCTGTGTGTTGCTATACTCATAGTGTTGCTTTGTATTGTTGCATTCACAGTGTTGCTGCATGTGTTGCTATAGTGTATACACGCTGGGAGTCAGTGATGGTACAACTACACTAGGAACACTGTTCAAGGCCACACTACTTCCTGCCCTACTATTACTACTACTGCTACTAGTAACACCACCGCCACCACCACCACTACTACTACCACCATACACCCTACACCCACCATCATTAACCTGACAACCACTTCTGTCATAACCTCATACTAACCACAACCACCTCACAGTCACTACCACAACAACAACAACGACGACGACAACAATCACTTAGTCGTACACAAAGGTTGAAGAACAGTGAACAGTCACCCTGTTATGATGATCACCATCATCATCACACGCACACTGAACACCACCAGTCTTCCCTGGAAGGTTCACTCACACTGAACACCACCAGTCTTCCCTGGAAGGTTCACTTAAACTGAACACTACCGGTCTTCCCTGGAAGGTTCACTCACACTGAACACCATTAGTCTTCCCTAGAAGGTTCACTCACACTGAACACCACCAGTCTTCCCTGGAAGGTTCACTTACACTGAACACTACCGGTCTTCCCTGGAAGGTTCACTCACACTGAACACCACCAGTCTTCCCTGGAAGGTTCACTTACACTGAACACTACCGGTCTTCCCTGGAAGGTTCACTCACACTGAACACCAGTTTTCCCTAAAAGGTTCACTCACGCTGAACACCATTAGTCTTCCCTAGAAGGTTCACTCACACTGAACACCACCAGTCTTCCCTGGAAGGTTGACTTACACTGAACACCACCAGTCTTCCCTAGAAGGTTCACTCACACTGAACACCACCAGTCTTCCCTGGAAGGTTCACTCACACTGAACACCACCAGTCTTCCCTGGAAGGTTGACTTACACTGAACACCACCAGTCTTCCCTGGAAGGTTCACTCACACTGAACACTACCAATCTTCCCTGGAAGGTTCACTCACACTGAACACTACCAATCTTCCCTGGAAGCTTCGCTTACACAGAACACCACCAGTCTTCCATAGAAGGTTCACTCACACTGAAAACCACCAGTCTTCCATAGAAGGTTCACTCACACTGAACATCACCAGTCTTCCATAGAAGGTTCACTCACACTGAACACTACCAATCTTCCCTGGAAGGTTCACTCACACTGAACACTTCCAATCTTCCCTGGATAGTTCACTCACACTGAACACCACCAGTCTTCCCTGGAAGGTTCACTCATACTGAACACCACCAGTCTTCCCTGGAAGGTTCACTCACACTGAACACCCCCAGTCTTCCCTGGAAGGTTCACTCACACTGAACACCACTAGTCTTCCCTAGAAGGTTCACTCACACTGAACACCACCAGTCTTCCCGAGAAGGTTCACTCACACTGAACACTACCAATCTTCCCTGGAAGGTTCACTCACACTGAACACCACCAGTCTTCCCTGGAAGGTTCACTCACACTGAACACCACTAGTCTTCCCTAGAAGGTTCACTCTGAACACTACCAATTTTCCCTGGAAGGTTCACTCACACTGAACACCACTAGTCTTCATTAGAAGGTTCACTTACACTGAACACTACCGGTCTTCCCTGGAAGGTTCACTCACACTGAACACCAGTTTTCCCTAAAAGGTTCACTCACGCTGAACACCATTAGTCTTCCCTAGAAGGTTCACTCACACTGAACACCACCAGTCTTCCCTAGAAGGTTCACTCACACTGAACACCAATCTTCCCTGGAAGGTTCACTCACACTGAACACCCCTAGTCTTCCCTGGAAGGTTCACTCACACTGAACACCACTAGTCTTCCCTAGAAGGTTCACTCACACTGAACACCACTAGTCTTCCCTGGAAGGTTCACTCACACTGAACACCACCAGTCTTCCCTGGAAGGTTCACTCACACTGAACACCACCAATCTTCCCTGGAAGGTTCACTCATACTGAACACCACCAGTCTTCCCTGGAAGGTTCACTCACACTGAACACCCCCAGTTTTCCCTAGAAGGTTCACTCACACTGAACACCCCCAGTCTTCCCTGGAAGGTTCACTCACACTGAACACCACCAGTCTTCCCTGGAAGGTTCACTCACACTGAACACCACCAGTCTTCCCTGGAAGGTTCACTCACACTGAACACCACCAGTCTTCCCTGGAAGGTTCACTCACACTGAACACCCCCAGTCTTCCCTGGAAGGTTCACTCACACTGAACACCACCAGTCTTCCCTGGAAGGTTCACTCACACTGAACACCACCAGTCTTCCCTGGAAGGTTCACTCACACTGAACACCACCAGTCTTCCCTGGAAGGTTCACTCACACTGAACACCACCAGTCTTCCCTGGAAAGTTCACTCACACTGAACACCCCCAGTCTTCCCTGGAAGGTTCACTCACACTGAACACCACCAGTCTTCCCTGGAAGGTTCACTCATACTGAACACCACCAGTCTTCCCTGGAAGGTTCACTCACACTGAACACCACCAGTCTTCCCTGGAAGGTTCACTCATACTGAACACCACCAGTCTTCCCTGGAAGGTTCCCTCACACTGAACACCCCCAGTCTTCCCTAGAAGGTTCACTCACACTGAACACCCCCAGTCTTCCCTGGAAGGTTCACTCACACTGAACACCCCCAGTCTTCCCTAGAAGGTTCACTCACACTGAACACCCCCAGTCTACCCTGGAAGGTTCACTCACACTGAACACCACCAGTCTTCCCTGGAAGGTTCACTCACACTGAACACCACCAGTCTTCCCTGGAAGGTTCACTCACACTGAACACCACCAGTCTTCCCTGGAAGGTTCACTCACACTGAACACCACCAGTCTTCCCTGGAAGGTTCACTCACACTGAACACCACCAGTCTTCCCTGGAAGGTTCACTCACACTGAACACCCCCAGTCTTCCCTGGAAGGTTCACTCACACTGAACACCCCCAGTCTTCCCTGGAAGGTTCACTCACACTGAACACCACCAGTCTTCCCTGGAAGGTTCACTCACACTGAACACCCCCAGTCTTCCCTGGAAGGTTCACTCACACTGAACACCCCCAGTCTTCCCTGGAAGGTTCACTCACACTGAACACCACCAGTCTTCCCTGGAAGGTTCACTCACACTGAACACCCCCAGTCTTCCCTGGAAGGTTCACTCACACTGAACACCACCAGTCTTCCCTGGAAGGTTCACTCACACTGAACACCACCAGTCTTCCCTGGAAGGTTCACTCACACTGAACACCCCCAGTCTTCCCTGGAAGGTTCACTCACACTGAACACCACCAGTCTTCCCTGGAAGGTTCACTCACACTGAACACCCCCAGTCTTCCCTGGAAGGTTCACTCACACTGAACACCACCAGTCTTCCCTGGAAGGTTCACTCACACTGAACGTTGTAAAATTGATAGGTACGTTTTTGAACGCTCATGTTCAACAAGCCATCAGGATAGGCCTCTTGCCTCCGGTGAGTCCATGACTAAGCCTACCAGTTTACTAAGCCTACCAGTTGCCTAAGCCTACCAGTTACCTAAGCCTACTGATCTGGCTAGGCCTACCTGAGAATCTGAACACCTGTGTAGCATTTCCACTGAGGTAATTAATCTTAAGGCCTACCCTTTAAAACCGGTGAAAGGCTTTTGATCCCCTTCCTTGAATCAAGTTTGATAATATGCCATTCCCCTACGGGTTTAGAGATGTCCCATGAGTGAAATGATGTTAATTATCAAATATTCTTATGTTATATTTCCCTGGGATTTGAAGGGTGAGGTGTATGGCAGATGTGTGACAGGTGTATGACAGGTATGTGACAGGTGTATGACAGATGTGTGACAGGTGTATGATAGGTGTGTGACAGGTGTATGATAGGTGCGTGACAGGTGATAAGTGTGAGAATGACAGGTGTTAATGTGAAAAGTGTGAGAATGATAGGTGTTAGTGTGACGGGTGTGAGAATGACAGGTATGAGTAACAGGTGTGACTGCGACAGGTGTGAGTGTGACGGGTGTGAGTGACGGGTGTGAGTACGACAAGTGTGAGTGTGACAGGCGTGAGTATGATAAGTGTGTGACAGGTGTGAGAGTGACAGAGGTTTGACAGGTGTATGACAGATGTGTGTCAGGTGTATGACAGGCGTGAGAATGACAAGTGTATGACAGATGTGTGACAGGTATGAGTGTGACATGTGTATGACAGATGTGCGACATGTGTATAACAGGTGTGTGACAGGTATGACAGATGTGAGTGTGGCAGGTGTGAGAATGACAGGTGTGAGTATGATAGGTGTATGATAGGTGTGTGACACGTGTGAGAATGACAAGTGTGAGTGTGACAGGTGTGACGTGTATGACAGATGTGTGACAGGTGTATGACAGGTGTGAGTGTGACAGGTGTGAGTGTGACAGGTGTGAGTGTGATAGGTGTTAGTGTGACAGGTGTGAGAATGACAAGTATGAGTGTGACACGTGTGAGTGCGACAGGTGTGAGTATGATAGGTGTGTGACAGGTGTGAGTATGGTAGATGTGTGACAGGTGTATGACAGGTGTGAGTATGGTAGGTGTGTGAAAGGTGTATGACAGGTATGAGTATGGTAGGTGTGTGACAGGTGTATGAAAAATGAATAATTCACAATATAGGTGACACTGAGAGCTACAACAACCCTGGTCATGCTTGACAGTACAAACACTGTACAACAACCCAGGTCATACTTCACAGTACAAACACTGTACAACAACCCTGGTCATACTTCACAGTACAAGCACTGTACTACAACAACCCTGGTCATACTTCACAGTACAAGCACTGTACCACAACAACCCAGGTCATACTTCACAGTACAAACACTGTACAACAACCCAGGTCATACTTCACAGTACAAGCACTGTACTACAACAACCCAGGTCATACTTCACAGTACAAGCACTGTACTACAACAACCCAGGTCATACTTCACAGTACAAACACTGTACTACAACAACCCAGGTCATACTTCACAGTACAAGCACTGTACTACAACAACCCAGGTCATACTTCACAGTACAAACACTGTACTACAACAACCCAGGTCATACTTCACAGTACAAGCACTGTACTACAACAACCCTGGTCATACTTCACAGTACAAGCACTGTACTACAACAACCCAGGTCATACTTCACAGTACAAACACTGTACAACAACCCAGGTCATACTTCACAGTACAAGCACTGTACTACAACAACCCAGGTCATACTTCACAGTACAAACACTGTACAACAACCCAGGTCATACTTCACAGTACAAGCACTGTACAACAACCCAGGTCATACTTCACAGTACAAGCACTGTACTACAACAACCCAGGTCATACTTCACAGTACAAACACTGTACAACAACCCAGGTCATACTTCACAGTACAAGCACTGTACTACAACCCAGGTCATACTTCACAGTACAAACACTGTACAACAACCCAGGTCATACTTCACAGTACAAGCACTGTACTACAACAACCCAGGTCATACTTCACAGTACAAACACTGTACTACAACAACCCAGGTCATACTTCACAGTACAAACACTGTACAACAACCCAGGTCATACTTCACAGTACAAGCACTGTACTACAACAACCCAGGTCATACTTCACAGTACAAGCACTGTACAACAACCCAGGTCATACTTCACAGTACAAACACTGTACAACAACCCAGGTCATACTTCACAGTACAAGCACTGTACTACAACAACCCAGGTCATACTTCACAGTACAAACACTGTACTACAACAACCCAGGTCATACTTCACAGTACAAGCACTGTTCAACAACCCAGGTCATACTTCACAGTACAAGCACTGTACTACAACAACCCTGGTCATACTTCACAGTACAAACACTGTACTACAACAACCCTGGTCATACTTCACAGTACAAACACTGTACAACAACCCTGGTCATACTTCACAGTACAAACACTGTACAACAACCCTGGTCATACTTCACAGTACAAACACTGTACAACAACCCTGGTCATACTTCACAGTACAAACACTGTACTACAACAACCCTGGTCATACTTCACAGTACAAGCACTGTACTACAACAACCCTGGTCATACTTCACAGTACAAACACTGTACTACAACAACCCTGGTCATACTTCACAGTACAAACACTGTACTACAACAACCCTGGTCATACTTCACAGTACAAACACTGTACAACAACCCTGGTCATACTTCACAGTACAAGCACTGTACTACAACAACCCAAGTCATACTTCAAAGTACAAGCACTGTACTACAACAACCCAGGTCATACTTCACATTACAAACACTGTACTACAACAACCCAGGTCATACTTCACAGTACAAACACTGTACTACAACAACCCAGGTCATACTTCACAGTACAAGCACTGTACTACAACCCTGGTCATACTTCACAGTACAAGCACTGTACAACAACCCTGGTCATACTTCACAGTACAAACACTGTACTACAACAACCCAGGTCATACTTCACAGTACAAGCACTGTACTACAACCCAGGTCATACTTCACAGTACAAACACTGTACTACAACAACCCTGGTCATACTTCACAGTACAAGCACTGTACTACAACAACCCAGGTCATACTTCACAGTACAAGCACTGTACTACAACAACCCAGGTCATACTTCACAGTACAAGCACTGTACTACAACAACCCAGGTCATACTTCACAGTACAAGCACTGTACTACAACAACCCAGGTCATACTTCACAGTACAAGCACTGTACTACAACAACCCTGGTCATACTTCACAGTACAAACACTGTACTACAACAACCCAGGTCATACTTCACAGTACAAACACTGTACAACAACCCAGGTCATACTTCACAGTACAAGCACTGTACTACAACAACCCAGGTCATACTTCACAGTACAAGCACTGTACAACAACCCTGGTCATACTTCACAGTACAAACACTGTACTACAACAACCCAGGTCATACTTCACAGTACAAACACTGTACTACAACAACCCAGGTCATACTTCACATTACAAACACTGTACTACAACAACCCAGGTCATACTTCACAGTACAAACACTGTACTACAACAACCCAGGTCATACTTCACAGTACAAACATTGTACTACAAAAACCCAGGTCATACTTCACAGTACAAGCACTGTACTACAACAACCCAGGTCATACTTCACAGTACAAGCACTGTACTACAACAACCCAGGTCATACTTCACAGTACAAGCACTGTACTACAACAACCGAGGTCATACTTCACAGTACAAGCACTGTACTACAATCCTGGTCATACTTCACAGTACAAGCACTGTACTACAACAACCCTGGTCATACTTCACAGTACAAGCACTGTACTACAACATCCCAGGTCATACTTCACAGTACAAGCACTGTACAACAACCCAGGTCATACTTCACAGTACAAGCACTGTACAACAACCCAGGTCATACTTCACAGTACAAGCACTGTACTACAACAACCCTGGTCATACTTCACAGTACAAGCACTGTACAACAACCCAGGTCATACTTCACAGTACAAGCACTGTACTACAACAACCCTGGTCATACTTCACAGTACAAGCACTGTACTACAACAACCCAGGTCATACTTCACAGTACAAGCACTGTACTACAACCCAGGTCATACTTCACAGTACAAACACTGTACTACAACAACCCTGGTCATACTTCACAGTACAAGCACTGTACTACAACAACCCTGGTCATACTTCACAGTACAAACACTACTACAACAACCCTGGTCCTACTTCACAGTACAAACACTGTACTACAACAACCCAGGTCATACTTCACAGTACAAACACTGTACTACAACAACCCAGGTCATACTTCACAGTACAAGCACTGTACTACAACAACCCTGGTCATACTTCACAGTACAAGCACTGTACTACAACAACCCTGGTCATACTTCACAGTACAAGCACTGTACAACAACCCAGGTCATACTTCACAGTACAAGCACTGTACTACAACAACCCAGGTCATACTTCACAGTACAAACACTGTACTACAACAACCCTGGTCATACTTCACAGTACAAGCACTGTACTACAACAACCCTGGTCATACTTCACAGTACAAACACTACTACAACAACCCTGGTCCTACTTCACAGTACAAACACTGTACTACAACAACCCAGGTCATACTTCACAGTACAAACACTGTACTACAACAACCCAGGTCATACTTCACAGTACAAGCACTGTACTACAACAACCCTGGTCATACTTCACAGTACAAGCACTGTACTACAACAACCCTGGTCATACTTCACAGTACAAGCACTGTACAACAACCCAGGTCATACTTCACAGTACAAGCACTGTACTACAACAACCCTGGTCATACTTCACAGTACAAGCACTGTACAACAACCCTGGTCATACTTCACAGTACAAGCACTGTACTACAACATCCCAGGTCATACTTCACAGTACAAGCACTGTACAACAACCCAGGTCATACTTCACAGTACAAACACTGTACAACAACCCTGGTCATACTTCACAGTACAAGCACTGTACTACAACAACCCTGGTCATACTTCACAGTACAAGCACTGTACTACAACAACCCTGGTCATACTTCACAGTACAAGCACTGTACTACAACAACCCAGGTCATACTTCACAGTACAAGCACTGTACAACAACCCAGGTCATACTTCACAGTACAAGCACTGTACTACAACAACCCTGGTCATACTTCACAGTACAAGCACTACTACAACAACCCTGGTCATACTTCACAGTACTAACACTGTACTACAACAACCCTGGTCATACTTCACAGTACAAACACTGTACTACAACAACCCTGGTCATACTTCACAGTACAAACACTGTACTACAACAACCCAGGTCATACTTCACAGTACAAACACTGTACTACAACAACCCAGGTCATACTTCACAGTACAAGCACTGTACTACAACAACCCAGGTCATACTTCACAGTACAAGCACTGTACTACAACAACCCTGGTCATACTTCACAGTACAAGCACTGTACAACAACCCAGGTCATACTTCACAGTACAAGCACTGTACTACAACAACCCTGGTCATACTTCACAGTACAAGCACTGTACTACAACAACCCTGGTCATACTTCACAGTACAAGCACTGTACTACAACAACCCAGGTCATACTTCACAGTACAAGCACTGTACTACAACAACCCTGGTCATACTTCACAGTACAAGCACTGTACAACAACCCTGGTCATACTTCACAGTACAAGCACTGTACTACAACAACCCAGGTCATACTTCACAGTACAAACACTGTACAACAACCCAGGTCATACTTCACAGTACAAGCACTGTACAACAACCCAGGTCATACTTCACAGTACAAGCACTGTACTACAACAACCCTGGTCATACTTCACAGTACAAACACTGTACTACAACAACCCTGGTCATACTTCACAGTACAAACACTGTACTACAACAACCCTGGTCATACTTCACAGTACAAACACTGTACTACAACAGCCCTGGTCATACTTCACAGTACAAGCACTGTACTACAACAACCCTGGTCATACTTCACAGTACAAGCACTGTACTACAACAACCCTGGTCATACTTCACAGTACAAACACTGTACTACAACAACCCAGGTCATACTTCACAGTACAAACACTGTACTACAACAACCCAGGTCATACTTCACAGTACAAACACTGTACTACAACAACCCTGGTCATACTTCACAGTACAAACACTGTACTACAACAACCCTGGTCATACTTCACAGTACAAGCACTGTACTACAACAACCCTGGTCATACTTCACAGTACAAACACTGTACTACAACAACCCAGGTCATACTTCACAGTACAAACACTGTACTACAACAACCCTGGTCATACTTCACAGTATAAACACTGTACTACAACAACCCAGGTCATACTTCACAGTACAAGCACTGTACAACAACCCTGGTCATACTTCACAGTACAAGCACTGTACAACAACAACCCTGGTCATACTTCACAGTACAAACACTGTACTACAACAACCCAGGTCATACTTCACAGTACAAACACTGTACTACAACAACCCTGGTCATACTTCACAGTACAAACACTGTACTACAACAACCCAGGTCATACTTCACAGTACAAACACTGTACTACAACAACCCTGGTCATACTTCACAGTACAAGCACTGTACTACAACAACCCTGGTCATACTTCACAGTACAAACACTGTACTACAACAACCCAGGTCATACTTCACAGTACAAACACTGTACTACAACAACCCTGGTCATACTTCACAGAACAAACACTGTACAACAACCCAGGTCATACTTCACAGTACAAGCACTGTACTACAACAACCCTGGTCATACTTCACAGTACAAGCACTGTACAACAACCCTGGTCATACTTCACAGTACAAGCACTGTACTACAACAACCCTGGTCATACTTCACAGTACAAGCACTGTACTACAACATCCCTGGTCATACTTCACAGTACAAACACTGTACTACAACAACCCTGGTCATACTTCACAGTACAAACACTGTACTACAACAACCCTGGTCCTACTTCACAGTACAAACACTGTACTACAACAACCCTGGTCCTACTTCACAGTACAAACACTGTACTACAACAACCCAGGTCATACTTCACAGTACAAACACTGTACTACAACATCCCAGATCATACTTCACAGTACAAGCACTGTACTACAACAACCCTGGTCATACTTCACAGTACAAACACTGTACTACAACAACCCAGGTCATACTTCACAGTACAAGCACTGTACTACAACAACCCAGGTCATACTTCACAGTACAAACACTGTACAACAACCCAGGTCATACTTCACAGTACAAACACTGTACTACAACAACCCAGGTCATACTTCACAGTACAAACACTGTACTACAACAACCCAGGTCATACTTCACAGTACAAGCACTGTACTACAACAACCCTGGTCATACTTCACAGTACAAGCACTGTACAACAACCCTGGTCATACTTCACAGTACAAGCACTGTACAACACTGCTTTGACTGGCAAATAGCGCCCACTGACTTGCTAGTTGGAGACAGTATAGAGCTTTATCAACTCATGAACATAAATAAAGCTCCAGATTGAGCGAAACGTTGCGTAAATACAGACTAGCTGTGCCTGTACTTGCTCTACCAGCATCATAGTTCCGGTTAACCGGATTCTCGGGAAGAAGAAATGCTGAACAGAACCGTCGGCTATAACTGCAGAAAAAAAATAAAATTGGAACGAAAGAGAGTAATGAGGCCATTGGAACAATAATGCAGTAATAATGATGAATATTTGTCAAACGAAGAGCGGATCAAAGAGACTGAAAGTAGGTCACGTTCTGAGTGTCTTTCATGACTGTACACAGTGTGCGTTCCACTGTACTATACACAGTGTCTGTGCCAGTGGACTGTACACAGTGTGAGTACCACTGGGCTATACACTGTGTACCACTGGACTATACACTGTGTACCGCTGGACCATACACAGTGTGTGTACCACTGGACTATACACAGTGTACCACTGGACTATACACAGTGTGTACCATTGGACTATACACAGTGTCTATACTACTGGACTATACACAGTCTGTACCACTGGACTATACACAGTCTGTACCACTGGACTATACACAGTGTCTATACTACTGGACTATACACAGTCTGTACCACTGGACTATACACAGTGATAAATTAGACACATATGCAACTCTTGGGTATCTTTATTGAAGAAACGTTTCGCCACTCAGTGGCTTCATCAGTCCATACAAAGGAGAATCTTGAAGAACAGGAGGAGAATGAGGTAATCAGTCCCTCAACCTTGAGTCGATGTGGTCAGTCCATCAATCTTGAATAGAATACGGCATACGTGCGGAGAAGGAGCTTATAAACCGTATGGTAGGAGAGGTGCAGCAGTCATAGGTGGTGTCACATTTGTTCAATGTGGAAGTAGGTCGTGCCTGTCAGACACTGCAACTTCTTGGGATTTTAATACTTGGGAATTCTTCGCTTGCCTAATTCTTGGGCACGACCTACTTCCACATTGAACAAATGTTACACCACCTATGACTGCTGCACCTCTCCTACCAACGGTTTATAAGCTCCTTCTCCGCACGTATGCCGTATTCTATTCAAGATTGATGGACTGACCACATCGACTCAAGGTTGAGGGACTGATTACCTCATTCTCCTCCTGTTCTTCAAGATTCTCCTTTGTATGGACTGATGAAGCCACTGAGTGGCGAAACGTTTCTTCAATAAAGATACCCAAGAGTTGCACATGAGTCTAATTTATCAACATGTCAGTTCTCTGAACCATTCATCTACAAACTATACAGTGTGTGTACCACTGGACATAAATCTCTCACGCCTGGCCTCAGTAACTACATTGTGACAGGCTTAAGTTCGTTCGTTTGTTGCGTTTTATATATATATATATATATATATATATATATATATATATATATATATATATATGTATATATATATATATATATATATATATATATATATATATATATATATGTATATATATATATATATATATATATATATATATATATATATATATATATATATATATATATATATATATATATATATGCAATAAGATCACAGTAAACAGGTGATTTCAGAATATGCAAAACAACCACTCTGAAAGAATAGAGAAATTCCAAGCGCTTTCGTGACTACTCACATTATCAAGGAACTATGAAAGTAAAGCATCCAAGGAAGGTATATAAGGGGGTCTGGCCAGCACCTCACTATCAGATCCCACAACGGTTAAACACCTGACGCGCGCCGGCCCAACTGGACAGGTCCTTTGCACAACCACCAACAAACTATTCTACCCAAGAAAATTAAAAAAAAATTTTATTTGTCCAGTGTATTATTAAATTCTTCCCAAATTCTATTAATTATAAATGGATCTAATTTATATAAACCAAAGGAAATATTCATATTATTGTCAAAACTGCTTTTTATGAAACAAGATTCAATTATATTCCTGTCGACCATGGACTTGCTTGATACTACTTTCTCAACTTTTTGAAAATCAATTGGATGGTTAAAATCTCTTACATGAATAAATAGAGCATTGGAATCTTGTCCAGTTCTAATGCTATATTTAAGTTGTTTTAATCTTAGTTCGAGATTTTTACCAGTTTGACCGTAATAAACTTTATCGCAAATTTTACAAGGAATCTTATAGATACATCCATCAGCATTTTGGGGGGAATTCTTTATCAAAAGTTTTTTTACTGTATCAAGATTTTTGAATACAACTTTAATATTAAAAGTCTTTAAATCTTTTAAAGTTGCTAGAAATACTTTTTACAATCCAAAAAGGGACAACCAGCCTTATTCAACTAAAAATATGTTGGTTCTCCCTTACCATGAAAACTTGGTTGATATGCCTTCTCTTCTTAAGACTTTTAATGTTAAAGTTGTATTCAAAAATCTTGATACAGTAAAAAAAACTTTTGATAAAGAATTCCCCGCAAAATGCTGATGGATGTGTCTATAAGATTCCTTGTAAAATCTGCGATAAAGTTTATTACGGTCAAACTGGTAAAAATCTCGAACTAAGATTAAAACAACATAAATATAGCATTAGAACTGGACAAGATTCCAATGCTCTATTTATTCATGTAAGAGATTTTAACCATCCAATTGATTTTCAAAAAGTTGAGAAAGTAGTATCAAGCAAGTCCATGGTCGACAGGAATATAATTGAATCTTGTTTCATAAAAAGCAGTTTTGACAATAATATGAATAACATCTTGTAGGAGTGAGGAAGAGCCAGTTGTGAGTGTGGGGGAAGTTCGTGAGGCAGTAGGTAAAATGAAAGGGGGTAAGGCAGCCGGGATTGATGGGATAAAGATAGAAATGTTAAAAGCAGGTGGGGATATAGTTTTGGAGTGGTTGGTGCAATTATTTAATAAATGTATGGAAGAGGGTAAGGTACCTAGGGATTGGCAGAGAGCATGCATAGTTCCTTTGTATAAAGGCAAAGGGGATAAAAGAGAGTGCAGAAATTATAGGGGGATAAGTCTGTTGAGTATACCTGGCAAAGTGTATGGTAGAGTTATTATTGAAAGAATTAAGAGTAAGACGGAGAATAGGATAGCAGATGAAGAAGGAGGCTTTAGGAAAGGTAGGGGGTGTGTGGACCAGGTGTTTACAGTGAAACATTTAAGTGAACAGTATTTAGATAAGGCTAAAGAGGTCTTTGTGGCATTTATGGATTTGGAAAAGGCGTATGACAGGGTGGATAGGGGGGCAATGTGGCAGATGTTGCAAGTGTATGGTGTAGGAGGTAGGTTACTGAAAGCAGTAAAGAGTTTTTACGAGGATAGTGAGGCCCAAGTTAGAGTATGTAGGAAAGTGGGAAATTATTTCCCAGTAAAAGTAGGCCTTAGACAAGGATGTGTGATGTCACCGTGGTTGTTTAATATATTTATAGATGGGGTTGTAAGAGAAGTAAATGCGAGGGTCTTGGCAAGAGGCGTGGAGTTAAAAGATAAAGAATCACACACAAAGTGGGAGTTGTCACAGCTGCTCTTTGCTGATGACACTGTGCTCTTGGGAGATTCTGAAGAGAAGTTGCAGAGATTGGTGGATGAATTTGGTAGGGTGTGCAAAAGAAGAAAATTAAAGGTGAATACAGGAAAGAGTAAGGTTATGAGGATAAAAAGATTAGGTGATGAAAGATTGAATATCAGATTGGAGGGAGAGAGTATGGAGGAGGTGAATGTATTCAGATATTTGGGAGTGGACGTGTCAGTGGATGGGTCTATGAAAGATGAGGTGAATCATAGAATTGATGAAGGGAAAAGAGTGAGTGGTGCACTTAGGAGTCTGTGGAGACAAAGAACTTTGTCCTTGGAGGCAAAGAGGGGAATGTATGAGAGTATAGTTTTACCAACGCTCTTATATGGGTGTGAAGCATGGGTGATGAATGTTGCAGCGAGGAGAAGGCTGGAGGCAGTGGAGATGTCATGTCTGAGAGCAATGTGTGGTGTGAATATAATGCAGAGAATTCGTAGTTTGGAAGTTAGGAGGAGGTGCGGGATTACCAAAACTGTTGTCCAGAGGGCTGAGAAAGGGTTGTTGAGGTGGTTCGGACATGTAGAGAGAATGGAGCGAAACAGAATGACTTCAAGAGTGTATCAGTCTGTAGTGGAAGGAAGGCGGGGTAGGGGTCGGCCTAGGAAAGGTTGGAGAGAGGGGGTAAAGGAGGTTTTGTGTGCGAGGGGCTTGGACTTCCAGCAGGCATGCGTGAGCGTGTTTGATAGGAGTGAATGGAGACAAATGGTTTTTAATACTTAACGTGCTGTTGGAGTGTGAGCAAAGTAACATTTATGAAGGGGTTCAGGGAAACCGGCAGGCCGGACTTGAGTCCTGGAGATGGGAAGTACAGTGCCTGCACTCTGAAGGAGGGGTGTTAATGTTGCAGTTTAAAAACTGTAGTGTAAAGCACCCTTCTGGCAAGACAGTGATGGAGTGAATGATGGTGAAAGTTTTTCTTTTTCGGGCCACCCTGCCTTGGTGGGAATCGGCCAGTGTGATAATAAAAAAAATGAATCTTTCCTTTGGTTTATTTATATAAATTAGATCCATTTATAATTAATAAAATTTGGGAAGAATTTAATAATACACTGGACAAATAAATTTTTTTTTTTAATTTTCTTGGGTAGAATAGTTTGTTGGTGGTTGTGCAAAGGACCTGTCCAGTTGGGCCGGCGCGCGTCAGGTGTTTAACCGTTGTGGGATCTGATAGTGAGGTGCTGGCCAGACCCCCTTATATACCTTCCTTGGATGCTTTACTTTCATAGTTCCTTGATAATGTGAGTAGTCACGAAAGCGCTTGGAATTTCTCTATTCTTTCAGAGTGGTTGTTTTGCATATATATATATATATATATATATCTATATATATATATATATCTATATCTATCTATATATATATATATATATATATTATTGTAACCACGAACGAATGGTATCAAGGTAAAACACCTAACTCTGTTGGGTCCTTAATTCTTGTAGGATTGCGTTGTCATATGGGTTAGAGCGTCATATTATTTTCGCTCACCAAGAGACGGGAGAAAACGACATAGGTTCGAATGCTCGGCTAGTCACAGTGTTATTATTGATTATATATATATACATATATATATATATATATATATATATATATATATATATATATATATATATATATATTAGAAATAAGGTATAATGTTTCCGTAGAGTTATATTCTTATAATTTCTGGTCCCCTTGTATGTAGCAGTGACAGGTCAGTGGTCAAATATTGACTATAACATAAAATTGAACACATAGGCCATACAGTATGAGACAGAGAGGGAAGGAAGGAATAGTCTGTGTGTGAGTGTGACTGATTTTGAAGATTGTTTTACACTCAGTCTGGTCAAGCAGCAATGTCTATGGTCGTGCTGCAATATTTCCGTTGTCCTGTGATAGTAGCAGAGGTTTTATAGTAGAGGAGCACGCATGTTGACACGGTGTTCTCTAGAGACTTTTAAAACCTTTTAAACCAATGCCATGAGAAGTTTTCTGAAATTCTCTTTAGTTCTTCGGAAGATATTTATGTTCAGTCTTCAACAGATATTAAAAAAAATGACCTGAATTTAAAATATTGACAAGTTTTTAAAATTGTTTGGTCTGGTGCATGTCCTTTCATAGCAGCATAACTTGTGCCAGTTTCACGATACAGATAGGAGAAAAATGCCTTAAAATACAAGTAATTCTAGAGAATTTTTAGACTCGCAAAAATGTTCGTTGCGCAGCTAAACAAAGTAGTGATACACAGGTGTTATTTTATTGGTTATAAATTCACAGACACACAGACACACACAAACAGACACACAGACACACACACACACACACACACACACACACACACACAGACACACACAGACACACACACATACACACACATACACACAGACACACACACAGACAGACAGACACACACACACACACACACACACACACACACACACACACAGACACACAGACACACACAGACACACACAGACACACACACATACACACACATACACATACACACACAGACACACACACATACACACAGACACACACACACACACACACACACACATACACACAGACACACACACACACACACACCACACACACACACAGACACACAAACAGACACACAGACACACACAGACACACACACAGACACAGACACACAGACACACAGACACAGACACACAGACACAGACACACAGACACAGACACACAGACACACAGACAGACACACAGACACAGACACACAGACACAGACACACAGACACAGACAGACACAGACACACAGACACAGACACACAGACACACAGACACAGACACACAGACACACACACAGACACACAGACACACAGACACACAGACACACAGACACACACACACACACACACACACACACACACACACACACACACGAAGAATTCCCTGCACGAGGTTCAGTGGGACAGAGCACTGACAGAGAAGTCAGTAAATGAGATGATGGAATATGTGACAACAGTATGCACGGAAATTCCCTAGGATAACAGAAATAACGAGAAAGGCAGGATGAGCCCTTGGTTCACTCAAAGGTGTAGAGAGGCCAAAACCAAGTGTGCTACAGAATGGAAGAAGTATAAAAGGCAGTCGTAGAGCCATAAATGAATATGCACAGGTAAGAAGGGAGGCCCAACGACAATACGAAAATGACATAGCAGCGGAAGCCAAATCTGACCCAAAGCTGAGGAAGGAAGGAGGGGAGATGACAAGAAACGACCGCGAAGTATATGAGGAGCTCAACATGAGAATCAAAGAAGTGTTTACAGAGGAGACAGAAGGGACTCCAGAAAGACGGAGAGGTTGGGTACACAAAGTCTCGGACACAATACATACAACCGAGGAAGAAGTGAAGAGGCTGCTAAACGAGTTAGATATCTCAAAGGCGATGGGGCAGGTTAACATCTCTTAATGGGTCCTGAGAGTGGGAGCAGAGGCACTATGTGTACCACTAACAACAATCTTTAACACATCTATAGATGCAGGGCGACTACCTGAGGTATGGAAGACAGCAGACGTAGTCAAAATTTTTTAAAGGGGAGACAGACAGGAAGATTTAAACTACAGACCAGTGTCACTGACATGTATAATTTGCAAAGTCATGGAGAAGATTATCAGAAGAGTGATGGAGCATCTAGAAAGGAATGAACTTATCACCGGCAACCAGCGCGGTTTCATGGACGGGAAACCCTGTGTCACAAATCTACTGGAGTTCTATGACAGGGTAAGACAAGTGAGGGTGGGTAGCTTGCGCTTTCTTGGACTGTAAGAAGGCGTTTGACATAGTTCCACACAAGAGATTAGTGCAAAAGCTGGAGGACCAGGCAGGGATAATAGGAAAGGTACTGCAGTGGATCAGGGAATACATGTCAGTAAGACAACGAGTGGTGGTACATGGCGAGGTGTCAGCGTGGGCGTCTGTGACGAGCGGGGTTCCACTGGGGTCAGTCCTAGGACCGGTGCTGCTTCTGGTATTTGTGAACAACATTACGGAAGGAATAGACTCATAAGTGTCCCTGTTTGCAGATTATATGAAGTTGATGAGAAGAATTCGATCGGACGAGGAGCAGGCAGAACTACAATGGGATCTTGACAGGCTGCAGACCTGGTCCAACAACTAGCTCCTGGAGTTCAACCTCACCAAGTGCAAAGTCATGAAGATTGGGGAAGGGCAAAGAAGACCACAGACGGATTACAATCTAGGGGGCCAGAGACTACAGTCCTCACTCAAGGAAAAGGATCTTCGGGTGAGTATAACACCGGGCACATCAGAGGCGCACATGAACCAAATAGCTGCTGCAGCATACTGGCGCCTAGCCAGTATACTGCAGCATACTGGCGTCTAGCAAACCTAAACTAACATTCCGACATCTCAGTAAGGTATCGTTCAGGACCCTGTACACCGTGTACGTTAGGCCCATATTGGAGTATGCGGCACCAGTTTGGAATCCACACCTAGCCAAGCACGCAAGGAAGCTAGAGAAAGTGCAAAGATTTGCAACAAGACTAGTCCCGGAGCTAGGGGGCATGTCCTACGAGGAGAGGTTAAGGGAAATCGACCTGATGACACTGAAGGACAGGAGAGATAGGGGGGATATGATAACTTCATATAAAATATTGAGGGGAATCGACAAGGTGGACAGAGACAGGATGTTCCAGAGATGGGACACAGCAACAAAGGGTCACAGTTGGAAGTTGAAGACTCAGATGAATCACAGGGATGTTAGGAAGTATTTCTTCAGTTGCAGAGTGTCAGGAAGTGGAATAGTCTGGGAAGTGATGTAGTGGAGGCAGGATTTATACATAGCTTTAAGAAGAGGTATGATAAAGCTCATGGAGCAGAAAGAGTGACTTAGTAGCGACCAGTGAAGAGGCGGGGCCAGGATCTGTGACTCGACCTCTGCAACCACAACTAGGTGAGCACAACTAAGTGAGGTGAGTACACACACACACGACGATAATAATAATAATATCTATTTCTTCAAGTACATGTACAAGGTATACAGTCCTAGCTGACATCAGTGACATACTACTATATGGAAAGCCACTTGTTATGCTGAACATTTCGGGCAAATTAGGTCAGTTTTGTCCCAGGATGCGACCCACACCAGTCGACTAGCAACGAGGTACCCATTTTATACTGATGGGTGAACATGGACAACAGGTGTGTTTAGGAAACACGTCCTAATGTTTTCCAGCCGTACCGGGGATTCGATCTATGGACCTCAGTGTGTGAGCTGAGTACGCTAGTGGTCAAGTTACGGGACACCTAATGGCAGTGGTAATGGCCACATACGCACGTATATGTACACGCACAAGTATGCACAAGTATACATACATAAATCATTACTTATCAGTATACATTTCCTAACCTATACATATTCAAGTTAACAGACATGTATACATAAATATACCAGAGCATATATCTACACATACACAAATTTAACATTAATACTAAAGAATATTTTTAATTCTTCAGGGGAAACTGATGCATTTTTGTAATTCTTCATAGAATTCTGGGGTATATTTTATTTTTCAAGAGATAGTGGTATATTTTTTTATTATTTTTCAGGAGATACTGATATATTTTCTTAATTCATGGCATACTAAATGTATTTTCATGATTCTACCGAGAAAACTGATGTATTTTCTTAATTCTTCAGGAGATACCGATGTATTTTCTCAATTCTTCAGGGGATACTGATATATAGTCTTAATTCTTTAGGGATACTGATGTATTTTCTTAATTCTTTAGGGATACTGATGTATTTTCTTAATTCTTCAGGGGATACTGATTTTTTTCTTAATTCTTGAGGGAAAACTTTTGTATTTTCTTAGTTCTTCAGCGGATACTGATGTATTTTCTTAGCTCTTCGTGAGACACTAATGTATTTTCTTAATTCTTCAGGGGAAACTGATGTATTAATTTTTCAAGGGATGCTGATATAATTTCTTAATTCTTTAGGGGATACTGAGGTAGTTTTTGTGTCTTTCAGGTTGTTGCCTAAAGCATGGTGGCTCGCCTGTGTCTGCTGGAGTCACTGCTCACTGCTGCTGACACCGTCACTGCTAGTCACTGTGTGTCACGCACCACTGGTCTTCATCACTGCTGAGGTTAGTAACACTCTTAGTTATGTATCTCTGCTAGATTACTGGGGGTCACCCCCCTCCCCTCAGCCGGGTCCCAGACCAGGTCACCCCCTCCCCTCAGCCGGGTCCCAGACCAGGTCACCCCTCTTTCCTCAGCCTAGTCCCAGACCAGGTCACCCCCCTTCCTGCAGAATGGTCCCAGACCAGGTCACCCTTCTTCCCACAGCCCGGTCCCAGACCAGGTCACCCCCTTCCCTCAGCCTGGTCCCATACCAAGTGACTTCCTCCCTCAGCCTGGTCCCAGACCAGGTCACCCTTCCCGCAGCCCGGTCCTAGACCAGGTCACCCTCCTTGCAGCCCGGTCCCAGACCAGGTCACCCTCCTTACCGCAGCCCGGTCCCAGACCAGGCCACCCCCTTCCCTCAGCCTGGTCCCATACCAGGTCACTCCCTCAGCCTGTTCCAGACCAGATCACTCCTTCCCTCTTCCTGGTCCCAGACCAGGCATCTGCTTCCCTCGGCCCGATCCCAGAGCAGACCTCTTGCTTGTTAACCTCGTGTTGTGTTAGAGTGCCTGACACTGCTTCACAAGACACTTGTGCTCAGTTTTGACAGACTTGGAACAGTTGAACCACAGCTGCAAAGATTATTTACGGTCCACATAGTGCCAACAAATCATATAAATTACTGGGAACGCCCTAAAGTCTTAAATATGTACTCACTGCAGCAGAAGAGAGAGAGAGAGATATACGAGATAAAATATATAGGGACAGTACTTGAGTGCCTTGTCCCAAACCTGCACACTGCCCTGTCAACATACTGGAGTGAGAGATATGGGAGGAAGTGCAAAATAAGCCCAGTGAAAAGCAGGGGCGCCGTGGGCACAATAAAAGACCATTGTATCAACATCCGTGGCCCTACACTACTCAGCATCTTACCAGAAGATATCAGAAACACTGCTGAAACAAGTGTAGAAATCTTCAAGAGGAAACTGGACAAGTATCTTCATCAAGTGCCAGATCAGTCAGGCTGTGATGGACACCAGGGCCAGCGGGCCACCAGAAGCAGCCTGGTTGACCGGGCAAGCATCAGACAAGCAAGCCTGGCCCAAGGCCGCGTTCCGGAAGTAGAACAGCTTTGGAAACGCATCAGAGGTGTATCAGAGACTTGGAACACTTGAAGCAGTGTTCATTGCAGCAATTACTGTCATTATCATCGTCATAATCATTGTCATAGTGAAGCGTTAAAGACTGTAGGTACTATACAGGTTCATACTGACCAGGATCAGTGGTGTGTAGGTGCGGTACAGATACACACTGATCTCTGGTTTCTGATCCAACTGAGAATGCTTCAGTTTAGTCTGCTGTGTGAAGAATAAGACACCTGCAACATCTTTGGATCTCTGTTTGTAGACGTTTCGCCATCCATTAGCTTTATCAATACAAATTCAAGGATATAATGGGAAGACACTAAAACTATATACAAAAGATGAGGTAATCAGTCCCTCAACCTTGAAGATGGTGAAGAGTGACGGAGTATTAAAGACTAAAAGACTACGGTGCTCTTCAACTCCAAGACTCAGGGACTGATTACCGCATTTTTAGTATACAGTTCTAATGTCTTCCCATTATATCCTTGAATTTGTGTTGATAAAGTCACTGGATGGCGAAACGTCTAGAAATAAAGATACCCAGACGTTGCACAGGTGTCTAATTCTTCATCTGGTCGTCATTGTAGACCATTCACGCAACAGTCTCCTGTGGGTACATATATTAGCACAGTGGCGGCCTGCTGGTTCCAGGTCTGCCTCGTTGTGGGGTTTCAATCCTACCTGTTTCGTGAGTTAAACCAGAGTGTACTGCAACTAATACAGAAACACTGATAAGTAAGACGCTTGTGCAGCACTTTGATGTCTTTATTGTCGAAACGTTTCGCCTGCCTAATGGCTTTTTCAGTCGGAAACAGGAGACAATACAGATACCTAAGTGTTGCACAGTACCTAAGTGTTCCATATGTGTGTTGCTCCTCAGTCTTACGCTGTGGTACACTATAATATACAAGAATAATAGAATACAGCAGAGGAGAGGAAAAGTGATGTCGACGTTTCGGTCCTATTTGGACCATTGACAAGTCATACTGAAGCAAGAAGGGAAAGAAGCCAGGATATATAGGAGAGGGAGCGGAGGAAGAAGGAAGAGGTAATGATCATAGAAATAGAACTTTAACATGCCTTTGATAAAGCTCTGCGTAGGGCGAAACGTTGTCTCAACAGCTGGTAAGTGTATTTTCTTCACTGTTCCCCCAGTGAAAGTTTTATCTCTACCCTGTACCTTCATGTCATTATCAGAAACGTCTGATAATGTTACAGCAAACCCGCATGGATTAAACCAAACGGAAAGTAAGATTAGTGTACATTTCGACCTCCCTCGAGGCCCTCTTCAGCAGAGTGAAGAAGAGGTCCTGCTCTGTGGCTCACCGTCAAGGCAGGTAGGCACCGTGATGTGGGGGGGGGGTGTAAGTTCTTATATCAATACTTGTGACTTCTCATTTTAAAGACGCTATGTGACCCCTATGGGTTTAGCTCTTTCCAATAATAATAATATTAATAACAATAGTTAAAATAGCTATGCCGTGCTGAATGGTTATAAACAGCCCAGGAATAGTTTTAGGCGTTTAAGCCCAGCAAGCCAGCTTTAAAACTAACAAACTAGCTCTAAAACTAACAAGTCAAATCTAATACTAACAAACCAAGTCTGAAATTAACAAACCAGGTGTAAAACTAACAAACCAGAGCTACTGGCCACTGTTCAGGTCATTCCACTTCCTGACCATCCTCAGACTGTCTCCTTGTATATTCACTTCATTGTGTGTGTGTGGTAACTTTTATGTTATATACAGATGGATTTAATAACCTACGTGCTATGCATAGGTCTGTGTCCTAATAGGCCTGAGACCTAACAGACGATACATCGTGCATGGTGTGTGCATCTGCGAGTGTTCTGTTCTCTAATGTTGTCAGGTTTAGTTCCTTTAATCTCTCATCACAACGTCTGCCTCTTGGCCCTGGGATCAGTCTCGTCAACCTCTGCACCTGATATGCTTAACCAGGTGTGGGTTTCACACTGGTGCTGCATACTCGACGCTGGGTCTGACATATTCTGTACAGTGTTGGTGATTGTATGGTTGCTGTGTGTGGGTAACACTGCGAGTCACTGATGGTTATTACTTATTAATGACCCCAGGTATTAGCAGCTTCTCCATAATACCTTCATTAGGTATGCTATGATACTTCACTGGTTGTTGCTCTTGAGAACAAGATCGCAGCTTCTAGTAAAATGATATAAAATATACCAACATTATGGAAAAAAGAGACACGAATGCAGTATAACTGACAGCGTTTCGCCCGCACAGTGGGCTTATCAAGTCACAAGTGACTTGATAAAGCCCACTGTGTGAGTGAAACGTTATCAATTAAGGATCATATTATACTGTATTTCTGTCACTTTTTCCCAGACAGCAGCAGCCGGTCCAGGGCTGCAGAATATCATGTCACTGAATAAATTCTCGTCAATATTACCCTGCAGTTCTTAAGTAACGAAACACACAACATGCATTCCAGTTTGTTCACGAGCGCTAATAACTTCCTGGCGTTAGTTGTAGAACTGAACACCACGCGCGCACACCCACGCGCGCACACGCGCGCGCACACACACACACACACACACACACACACACACACACACACACACACACACACACACACACACACACACACACACACACACACACACACACCTACACACCTACTTGTGTATATTCAGCGCCCTTATGGTCGAGGGTCACCCTTGAATAACTGGAGATAATTATATTCTCATGTTAATGTATGAGAGACGTTTTGGTTGCGTGGTGTGGAGTACCTGTGTGTTCTTGAGTTCAAGCAAAATATAATCACGAGAATGATACATCTTCACACACTGGTTATTAACCTACTGAGGGTTTTTTCCTTCCCTGCCTCCCCCAGGGGATCCTTTAAAAACTACAGACAACAGGTTCTGAGAACTGGCAGGTTCTCAGAACCTGTTGTCTACAGTTGGGTATCTTTCTTGTGGAAACGTTTAGCCAACCCGTGGCTTGCTCTGTCTAGTACAGACAAGAATGGTTGGACTCGCGAAATCGTAATGACACGATTGCAAACAAACCATTGAAGCTAGCTGTCGCAGTGTCTAACGCGACGGTCTGGAGTTTTGAGACTCTCTGACCACGGGTTCAAACCCCGCCCGTGGTATGGTAAGACTGGTTGGAGATCCGAAGGAGTTTGAGGTAATCAGTCCCTCAGCCTGGAGTCGATGTGATGAGTCCATCAGCCTTTTCAAGACTGATAATGATTGATGTGACGAGTCCATCAATCTTTTAAAGACTGATAAACTCACCACAGCGACTCCAGGCTAAGGGACTGATTACCCCAAACCCCTGATCTCTGGAAGAGAAGGCACTGGTTAGCGAAACGTTTTTGCAAAAAAGTGTTGCACGGCGTCTAATTCAAGTGTTGCACAGCGTCTAATTCAAGTGTTGCACAAGCGTCTAATTCAAGTGTTGCACAAGCGTCTAATTCAAGTGTTGCACAAGCGTCTAATTCAATTATGTCCAAGAGCATCAGCCTACGGATGATGCTCTTGGACATAACTAAAATGTAATGAACACTCGTCATTATTCAGTAACAACCCAGACGGAGAGAGAAACATAGAAGGTTGACTGATCTGTATATTTCAACCTCCTTTTGGGATCATCTTCACTGTTACTGATTAATGACCTTAAGATCCAGTAAGATTAGCTAGGTCTTCTGTCTTTATTAATACAACGTATAATTAAAGAGGGCCAGAAGAATGGTCTGTCTTGTAGACAGAACATTCTCTCCTCTCCTTCACCACCCACAACAAGAGGCGATGGACTACCCCTTTCAGCCTCTCTTCTGACCTGTGTGTATTCTTTTCTGGCTCTTCTGCTTGTTTCTCTGTTTCCTTCTTTTCTTCGCCCTCAAGGATAATTGAGATTAACACGATTGTAAACATTCCACGGAACGGGTGGGGGTATGAACCCATGGCATTTATACAACCTAGGGAGGTTAGCATGCTAACCTCCCTATGGTGTATAAATATACCTAGTTTTATGAATCACGAAATCGTAATGACACGATTGCAAACAAACCATACCCCGGCCGGGATTGAACCCGCGGTCAGTCTCAAAACTCCAGACCGTCGCGTTAGCCACTAGTTTTGAGACTCTATGACCGCGGGTTCAACCCCGGCCGGGGTATGGTTTGTTTGCAATCGTGTCATTATGATTTCGTGAGTCATGTTGACGGCAGTGAAGGGACTTGAGCTAGAGTTCGTCATGGCCACGCTAGCTGGAGATTCGTCTGTAAAAACTTGCATTTGTGGTCACAGTGGTGCCTGTGCTAACCTTCCTATGGTGTAGAAATATACCTAGTTGGACGAATCTTATTGTGGCTAGCTGGTCCAGTGGCTAACGCGACGGTCTGGAGTTTTGAGACTCTCTGACCGCGGGTTCAATCCCGGCCGGGGTATGGTTAGTTTTATGAATCTTATTGTAGCCAGCTAGTCCAGTGATTAACGCACTGGCCTGGAGTCTTACGGCTCGCTTGCCATAGTTTCAAAACTCACCCGTTCTTTGGTTTATATATACTAGTTAGTGTATTGTATACAGAATGGGACTCCACTGGCAGGGCTGCATCTACTTTCGTTGCTTCCTACCTAGATAAGAGCTCCAGCGGCCATGTTGAATTAAGAACTGGGCTTCTATACTACTGAGTTTGTCATCGTAATGGCCCTAAAGTTAACTTATGACACTGTGCTTAACTCCGTGATCATTGCTGATTCCATGTCATTACTGAAACTCTTGACTTGTATGATGACCCTTAACAACATGCTCACTGGAGAAGCTTCCCTCAAGGGAGGGTCCTTGATGCCTGTGAGCAGTCCTTGATGCCGGAGCGGTCACTGATGCCGGTGAGCGGTTCTTGATGCCGATGAGCTGTCGTTGATGCCGATGAGCTGTTGTTGATGCTGGTGAGTGGTCCTTGATGCCTGTGAGCGGTCCTTGATGCCGGTTATCAGTCCTTAATGTCGTTGATTGGTCCTTGATTCGGTGAGCGGTTCTTGATGCCCTGTTGAACCCTTGTTGGGACCTAGCTCCAAGGCCTTGTGTGTATCCATATGCTCTTGTGCTACCCTCCACAGGTATATGGGCTACGCACTATGTACAAACAGCGTCGGCGGCAAAATTCTAAATCTGTAACCTATTTTTTTTCAGTCTCTTGCACCTTTTCCTTTCGCTTTTTGCATCTCTGGGTTAACCATGGCTCCCTCTCTCTCTCTCTCTCTCTCTCTCTCTCTCTCTCTCTCTCTCTCTCTCTCTCTCTCTCTCTCTCGTATTTCATTTTATCTTGAGTAAGAATTTTAGCACTGCCTCCTGGCACTTCATGGATACAAATATCATCGTTTCATTCACTGCGTCTCCTTCCGCATCAGTTTCCCACTGCACTGTAGTCCAGGAATTCTCTCATACCTTTGTAGTCTTCTCTTTAATATCAGGGTTCTTCGTTCCCTTGCCATGTTTCTATCCAGGTTTACTCCCATGAAGGCATCAGGTGGGCCGCAGCCCCCTGGTTGAGAAATGCTGCTCTAGTATACACACAGCAAGAGCAAGAAGTCAGACATTAACAGTAAAGTCTTCTAACAAACATAACAAGAACAATAAGTCAGACATTAACAGTAAAGTCCTCTAACATAAACACAACAAGCAAGGAACGTCTTCTAACATACAGATAATCATCCATTAACAATTGTATTCTCTCTTGTAAAAATATTTATATTTCTCAGTAAAAATCTTCCCAGAGATTAGCAGTGTAATAAAAATGTTTTTACTACACATGTTAATAACCTTACACAGGCAGACCACAGCAGTACTCTCTCCACCACGCTTTTTCCTTACTTCATCCTTCATCACATACATATATCGTAGCCTTGTAAGTAGCCTTACCTTCAAGATTTTGTTTCTAATATTGACCAGCTATAAGTGTATGTGTGTGTGTGTGTGTGTGTGTGTGTGTGTGTGTGTGTGTGTATATATATATATATATATATATATATATATATATATATATATATATGAGAGAGAGAGAGAGATTGAATCTTATAATTAAATCAGTTTCATGCTAAGCTGGCCACGCTGAGGCTAATGTGTTGTGTGTAATGTTTGTCAGGAAACACGAAGTTTCCTGACTCGGGTCTTAATCATATGATGACCCGCAGCTGGAGATTTTGGTCATCTGACCGAGATCATCCGCTGTCTCACCGGTCCACCACTTGAAAAATTATGAAGCTGTGTTGTTGAATATATATAAGTTATTTTAGTGAACAAAGAGGACTGTATTTTAACGAGGAAGCTGGGCTATATGCACAGTGTTTTATAGCTGAAGGGTATATATACTGAGAGTGTAATACCTACTGTAGAGATTAGAGAATTCTTGATGTTAGTGTACAAGTGAATTCTGACCTTAGTGATCCATCTGTACTGGATACTCTGTAATTAGGAAGAAGACAGATGACTTCGATATCTTGACGAAAATGTGCACGAATGCATACACTTAGGACACCTTTATTAAAAACGTTTCGACCCTGAACGATCGTACTGATTTAGGTGAATAAATCTGTGGCAGGAACACACACAGTTTGAAGCGAGGGTGAATGAACGTACTGAGTTAGGTGAATAAATCTTTGGCAGCAGCACATACAGTTTGAAGCGAGGGTGAATGAACGTATTGAGGTAGGTGAATAAATCTTTGGCAGCAACACACACAGTTTGAAGCGAGGGTGAATGAACGTACTGAGGTAGGTGAATAAGCGTGTTGCAGCAGCACAGAGCTGAAGCGAGGCTCAACACTTGAGTGGTGCGTGTTAAACAGATGATGCTATGCCACTTAGGTTTATTATTCAAACAAAACGCATGACCAGCTAATACGGAAATGTGAGACACGTGTAGCTGAGGGCGTAACTACACTCACTCAGTCTTGGTGGCCAGATGGAGCTGCCACCCGTCTCCTGTACTTGTGTAGTTGTGTGTGTAGTGGTCGAGTTATAGCTCCTGACTCCAGCCATCTTGACTGTCGCCAAGCTCTACTCATTCCTAGCGTTCAGACCCTGATCGTACCCACCTTTGAAACTGCGTATAATGTTTGCCTTTACGTCGCTGTGGCTCATCCACGTCCTGAGTTACTATGCATCTCCCTAGGATGCGAGAGTAGGCTTTCTGGCTCTCACTCGAGTCGTAAGGAGGATCGAGCCTCCAACACTGCTTGCGCTAGTGACCCCAACAAGGTTTAAAGCTTCTCTTCAATATAATCCATCTCTAATTTCTTAAGTATTTTGCATGTCGTGATTATGTCGTCTCTGCTAGTGTTGTCAGGTAGACTTCTGCCAGTCACTCCTCGTATTTACCCGCTTTACTGGTGTGTATTTATCTGGTATTAATAGTAGTATTGAAGTTGGTATTGAAAGTGGTATTTGTGGCCTCGTTAAGAGTAGTATTAATAATGGTATTGATGGTGACAGTGATGGTGTTAGTGATGGTGCTAATAATAGTGATATTGATGGTTCTATTATTAATAGTGATATTGATGGTGTTACTAATAGTGACGTTGATGGTGTTATTAATAATGTTATTCATGGTGTTATTAATGGTGTTATGTGTTAGTGATGGTGTTATTAATAGTGTTATTGATGGTGTTAATGATACTGATGGTAATATTAATAGTGATATAGAGGGTGGTGGTAATATTGATGTTAGTGGTGGTTTTTGACTGTGTTGGTGGTAGTGGTGGTTTTTAGAATGGTAGTAGTGGTGGTGGTTTTTAGAATGGTAGTAGTGGTGGTGGTTTTTGACATTGGTAATGGTAGCGAACAAGAGGTAAGTTCACTTGTAAGGTCAGTTTGTTCAGCAGTCTCAAGGACAAGGGTGCTTATGACAAGTCTCACGCCTCACTGCTTGTGTGTGTGTGTGTGTGTGTGTGTTAAATTATTATAATCAAAAAGAAGCGCTAAGCCACAAGGGCTATACAGATGTGTGTGTGTGTGTGTGTGTATACTTACACACGTACATACATACTCACCTAGTTGTAGTCAATTACGTGTGTTTGAGAGAGACCTGAGAGTGCTCCTGACCTCGCCCTTCAATCTGTCTTGACCAAAATCTACACGGTTCTTGCCTCACCTTCCCTCTATCGTACCCTTCCTTGAAGCTGTACATGAACATAACAGTGGAGGAACACTGCAGCAGGCCTACTGGTCCGTGCAAAAGAGGTCCTTATCCCCATCACCTATGTATTTGTCGAGCCTTTTCCAAAGTTACCCAAGAATTTGCTTCAGTACCTTAGGTACTAATCAGACCCAGACCTTTTCACTCATATTTGTCCAATCTCTTTTTAAAGCTACCCAAGGTCTTTGTGAAGGCTTACTCAGCCCTGTAACAACTTCAGACAGTATTACCCAGGCTGGCTCCTCCTCAGGAAAATTAGTGAATAGAAAAAGAAATAATAACAGACAAACAAACACTTTATTATGTAGAAAATATAAAATGTAAAACACTTAAATATGAAATATTAATCCTACATTAAAGAAAATGAAAAATGAAAAATATAAATGATAACTGAATTCAACGCTAATTTAAAACTTGGGTGTCTGGTGTTGGTGACATTGTTGTTGAAATCGTAGCCGTTGCTGATGAAAGGGTGGGGGGGGGGGGGGGGAGGTCGCAGGTGTTGGTGACCATCCACTGGCTAGTTCTTCACAGTATACCAGTGAGTAATCTCTCCCGATGACAGGAAAGCAGGTTCTTTACCGTTGCAATGATGTGGGGTTACGTCTTCCAATTTCATACAGGTGCACAGGTACTTAAATGCAAAATGGGGAAGTCTCTGGACGTTAGTCCTTCTCCTGTTCTTCTCGTTGATTGACAGGTGACCCTCACTGTCATCCAAGCTGAAAATATACAGGTTACCCACTGCTTAAATAATCACTCTCCATGGCAGTGCACATTACTCAAAAGACGTGGTGATTATTACAACAGTCAACCTAGAGCAAGACTGAAAGGACTAAGTTTATTATTGGTCAAAAGTGAAGCTTTTAACCAATAAATCCACTAGAATGCAAGGCAGGCATGTACTTACAGTAGTGTTGGGAGCTGCGAGTCGAGTGATTTACTGTTTGACCAGAGCCCCACACGTCACCTTTCGAGGGGGGGGTGAAAGAGGGAGGGGAAGGGATAGCGGGAGCTAGACTGACCCTACGTTAACAAGCAGCCGGCAATCAAACTATCACTTTAGGGGTGGGGGAGAAAAGGCCGGAAAAACGGGAGCGTGACTTACCCTACCTTAACTAGTAGCCGGTAATGAAACTATCATTACTATATCTCTACTCCTATCTATTGAACTTTTCCCTCACAGTCTTATACTCTATTACTCTACTCGGAAGATCGTTCTACGCATCGACAACTCTATTGAGGAAACGTTTCGCCACAGAGTGGCTTCATCAGGAGGCGGCAGAGAGACCTATTTACACTAGTGGATGGTTCCACTGTGACTCTGCCTCCTCCTACTTCAACTCACCTGACTACAGTATATAAGCCACTTTTCTCAGCATATTCTGCACTTTTTTCAAGATTGATGGACCGGACACATCGATTCCAGGCAGAGACTGATTACTTCAAACTCCGTTTTTTCCACCGTTCTTTGTACTGGACTGATAAAGTCACAGTGTGTAAAGTAAAATGACACAAATGCAACTAATGTGACATTTTATTGTGGCAACGTTTCGCTCTCCAGGAACCTTGTCAAGCCGTTACAAACAGTACATGGACACCGAGGGTATATATAGGCTTAGAGGGTATTGCACCTCACTCTAAGCCTATATATACCCTCGGTGTCCATGTACTGTTTGTAACAGCTTGACAAAGCTCCTGGAGAACGAAAGGTTGCCACAATAAAATATCACATTAGTTGCACTTGTATCCTCTTACTTTCTCTGCTTTTTATTGGTAAGCCATGCCTCTATCCATGCTAGAACTTTACCTCCTATACAATGAGCTGCCACTTTTGTGAGGTACTCTATCGAAGTCTTTACTGAAATCCAAATAAGCAATATCATATTCTTTATCACTGTCTATTGGCCTCAAATGTTTTATTGAACGTCTGTAAATTTGTCAGGCAGGAACGACCTCTCGTGAACCCATGCTGAGATTCATTAATCAAATTATGCTCTTCAAGACGACTTCTAATAATATAAGCTATAATTATTTCTAACAGTTTGCCTGCTGTAGACGTAAGGCTTATTGGACGGTAATTTGATGGAATGGGCTTATCCCCTGATTTGAACATAGGAGCTACATTAACTATCTTTAACATCTCTGGCCCAACACCAGTTAGGATGGATGCATAAACACGCTCGTTAATGGCTGACTAACTTCCATCTTGTTTTCTCTAAGTACCCTGGAAAACAACTCGTCGGGGACTTATTTTGTTTCAGTTTATCTATCTGTTTGATAACCATGTCCCTCGTGACAATAATATAATTTAATTTGAATTATTCAGGAACTGAATAATTGTTAATATCTGGAATCTCATGTACGTCTTCTTGTGTAAAGACTGACAAAAAATAATCATTAAATAGAGAACACATTTCCAGTTCGTTATCAGTCATCTGACCATTCCCAGTTTTCAGAGGTCCTACTTTTTCCCTCACATTCGTCTTATACACTTGAAAGAACCCCTTTGGATTAGTCTTTGATTCATTAGTAACTCTAATTTCATAGTCACGTTTAGCCTTTCTAATCCCTTTTTTACTTTTACAGTGAACATATTGGTCAGTAAGATTAACCTCTCCTTTTTTGATGCGCCTATAAATTCCTCTTTTCTTTCCTAATAGATGCTTTAGCTTCCTGTTAACCCATTTGGGATCGTTATTGGACCTAATTTCTCTCTGGGGAATATATATACTATGTGCACGTTGTACATTATTAAAAAAAAATCATAAACGCAGATCCCTTCGTAATCGTAAATATGATCATCGTCAATAAAATCATTAGCTGGATTACCCCAGTCGAGATTAGACAGGTGTTCCTGAAGTCCATGATAATCGGCAGAAGGAAAATCGGGGACTTTTACCGTATTATCCCTATTCTGGTACTCCCAGGTAATGTTAAAAGTAATGGATTTGTGATCACTTGCGCAAGCTCTTCAGTGATCTCCAGATTATTTAGGAGTGTTTATTTGACAAGACTAGGGCGAGCAATTTATTACCTCTGGTAGGCTTTGTTACACACTCTTCAGGAAACAGTGCTGAACTACTTCCATAAAGTCACTAGATTCCAGATTATCGGTAAAAGAAGTCCAAGCAATTTGACTAAAGTGAAAATCCCCTACTGTCACTACGTTATTGTGTCTAGAAGTCCTAACAATTTCGTCCCAAAGAAGTCTCCCTCTATCGTGATCCTAGCCTGGAGGTCGGTATATTACACCTAGAATTAGTTTTTCTTGACCTTCTAGAAACTCTACCCAAACAGATTCTCTTACTGATCCATCTATTTTTAAGCCTGTTTTTATGCAGCATTTAATATTTTCACCTACATATAATGCAACTCTACCCCCTTCCCCGTTATATATATATATATATATATATATATATATATATCTGCACGGAACAACTTAAAGCATTGAATATGACGCTCAGCAATCATATCCCGGTTCTTTAAATTATACCATGTTTCAGTTGTTGCAATGACATCAAAGCTCCCCACACCTGCTACCAAACGTAATTTTATTTCTGATGTTTCAACAGTTAGTATAAATTACATTAATATGTTTTTTTCTTGTGAACTTTTTTCCTATTCAGCTTTTTTACACAATTTCTGTTATTATAATTACCCTGTGTTACTCAATGACTGTTATCGTTAAGATTTATGATATCGAAGCCTAAATCAGTATTTCAACACATTATTTTCCATTCTTAAACCCATACCTCTAACTAATCCTAGTTTAAGCCCTAACAACATCCTCAATTGAGCTAGCTAGAAACCCCACACCTGCTCTTGATAAGTGAACCCCATCTCTCAATACAGATTCCAAATATTGCACAAGTGTCTCATTCTTCATCTTGTCGGTTTTCTAAGCCATTTATCACATCGACAACTCTATTTAAAAACCAGTATTTATCTACGTCCTTTCTAAATCTAAATTTATATAATTTAAAACCGTTATTTCGTGATTCGCCATCCTCAGCACTTTATTTGTATCAACTTTATTTATGCCCATCATCCACTTATAAACTTAAGAACATAAAGGAGGAACACTGCAGCAGGCCTTCTGGCCCACACTAGGCATGTGATAAATGGTTTAGAAATGGTCAAGTGTCTCATTCTTCAACTAGGCCGCCCTCCTCAAATATATCTCTAGCTCACCATGTTCTCTTATTTCCAACTGTGTTCACTCTTTTTTTTTCCTGCTTGGTCCCTGGTCCCAGACTCTTGTCCTGCCTGGCTCCCTGTTTACCCTGCCAATTCATCTTAGAATTTTATGTGTGTTCATCAGGACCACTTGACCCTCCACTACGGGGTCATCCTCTTTATTTCTTGTAATTCCTCCTGCTGGTGCATTCTTCTCTCTTCTTGGACAAGTTTTCTTGTCAATCTTTGAACTTTTCCAAAATTCTCCACTTGGTTTATTAGTGTGTTGGGGATGGGGGGGGGTAGCATGTTGGAGCTGCATAATATAATAATATATAATATCTGTATTTCTACAAGTACATGTACAAGGTATACAGACATAGCTGACATCAGTGACATACTACTAAATAGAAAGTCGCTTGTTATCCAGAGCATTTCGGACAAATTAGGTCAGTTTTATCCCAGGATGCGACCCACACCAGTCGACTAACACCCAGGTACCTATTTTACTAATAGTGAACATGGACAACCGGTGTAAGGAAACCCGCCCAATGTTTCCACCCTTGCCGGTAATATCTCTGGCGGTATATTGGGAAGTTACGCGGTTTACTTGTGGTCACAGTGGTGCCTATGCTAACCTGCCTATGGTGTAGAAATATACCTAGTTGAATAAATCTTATTGTGGCTAGCTGGCCCAGTGGCTAACGCGACGGTCTAGAGTTTTGAGACTCTAATCGCAGGTTCTATCCCCGCCCGTGGTATGGTGTATTTGACGGTTACTCGGTATGGATGTACCTCTGGCAGTTAATTTGGAAGTTGCACCGTTTATTATATATATATATATATATATATATATATATATATATATATATATATATATATATATATAATATTGTGGTTTAGAAAAATACGTAAGCAAACAGTAGGACATATTTATTAGAAAACGTTTCGGTCCTGGGATCTTGATCACTTTATTAATGAAACGTTTCGCCTACATAGTAGGTTTCTTCAGTAGTAATGAAATGAAGATGTAATCAGTCCATCAACCTTAGAGGAAAAGTATTTGAGGTGGTCAGTCCCTCAGCCTGGAGAAGAGTTCAGCTCCATGGTCTGGAACGATATGAAGCTGAACCATGAGAACAGTCTTAAATACTGTCGAAGGTGAGGTGGAAGATCTGTAAGACGTTGTGGGGGACGGGATTTACTAGTGGAAGTAAGAAGGCAGGTCCCTCTGGAATCTAGCCCTTCTCACTCATAACTAGTAGACACGCGATGAAGACTGGAAAGATACCCACTTGGGTATCTTTACTGAAGAAACGTTTCACCATACAGTGACTAAAAAAAGCCTACTGTGTAAGCGAAACGTTTCATCATTCCAGGCTGAGGGACTGATTACATCAAACTCCTGATCTTCACCATTCTTCTTTGTGTGGCGAAATGTTTCTTCAGTAAAGATACCCAAGTGTTGCACAAGTTGTCAACATCGGTTCTCTGAACCGACAAGTTGACAACTTGTCGCTGTGTCTGACAACCTGTCAGACACAGCAACATGTGGGAATCTTCATACAGGGAATTCTTCACTTGCCTAACCTATAGGCATGACCTACTTCCACATGTGGATTTATCCAATGTGATACCACCTACGACTGCTTCACCTCATCTATCTACAGTATATGAACCATTTCTTCGTGCATATGCTGTATTCTTTTCAAGACTAATATACTGATTACTGTTTTGCCTTTAGATTTTTGCTTACCATGACTCCCAAGTCATTTTTACACTGTGTGTGATATCAAGTTCTACTGCTTGATATCGGGGCTTAAAGGATGTACATAAGATAAAGAATTAGACATATGTGCAACATCTGGGTATCTTTGTAGACATTTTGCCATCCAGTGGCTTTATCAATACAATACATGGACATAATATGAAGGATGTAGATTATATATACAAAAGATGAGGTAATCAGTCCCTCAGTCTTTGAGTTGGTGAAGGGCACAGTAGTCTTGAAGTATCTGAGGCACAGGCATGAAGCTTGGCTCTAACATACACTACAACAGGTCTACTGGTCCATACTAGACAGGTCTATCTTTAAACCAACCATTCCCACCCACCCACTTGTCCAATGTTTTCCCAAAGCTACCCAGGTACTAATCAAACCCAGCCCTTTTCACTCGTATATTTGTCTAATTTAAAGCTACCCAAGGTCTTAGCTCGTATGACCATACTTTGTCTAGAGGACGGGATGTGTGATACCATCCAGGTCTCTTCTGTGAATACCTTCTGAAATTTGGTGACCAATTCCTGTCATACTTGTCATCCTGTGTGAATGCTCCTCCATCCTTCAGCCATATACACTCGTATGTCGTCTTATGTGGCTGTGTAACTGTATGTATAATGTTCGCCAAGACGGGAGTCCTGGCACGGGTCTTAATCTTGCGATGACCCGTCTCTGGCTCCCGAAGGAGAAAGGTTTCTGCAGTGTTGCAACGTATGCTGTTCAAGCACTGTTCTGGTTAGTTCATCTGGTGCTGTGTAACTGTGTGTACTCATCTATATGTGGTTGCAGGGGCCAAGTCACAGCTCTTGGCCTCCCCCCCCCCTTTCGCTGGCCGCTACTATGTTCACTTCTGGCTTCAAGAGCCTTGTTGTACCTCTTCTTAAAGCTATGTATGGGCCTCTCATCTGTTACATCACTCTCCAGATTGTTCCACTTCCTGACAGCTCTAAAGCTGAAGAAATGCTTCCTAACATCCCTGTTACTAATGTGAGTTTTCAGATTCCAGTTGTGCCCTCCTGTTCCCCTTTCCTATCTCTGAAACATTCTGCCCTTGTTGTGTGTGTGTGTGTGTGTGTGTGTGTGAGAGAGAGAGAGAGAGAGAGAGAGAGAGAGAGAGAGAGAGAGAGAAAGGATCACTAGGACCTTGAAGTACAAGCACTTCTATCATCTACAGTACATTTTCCAAGCGGTGTTGCATGTATGCATACATGCATGGGCATGCGGTTTGCAAGACACTGTATGCACATGCAGGATGCTGCTGCTCAAAACTCTGTCAGGAGAGATGTTGATGTCTGGAATTGCTAAGTGGCTTCTCTTGGCATCGGACTATGTTGCTACTCGCGGTGTTCTGACCTTGACTGACCACGTTCCTGCTAGTTTGTTTTGTATGCTGCCTGTGGTCTGTTACATTCTGTGTTGCTGTGTGTGTGTGTGTGTGTGTGTGTGTGTGTGTGTGTGTGTGTGTGTGTGTGTGTGTGTGTGTGTGTGTGTGTGTGTGTACGCGTGCATGCGTGCGTGCTGCAGCAACACCAGGAGTAAGAGCAGCAGCAACATCAGCAGCAGCATAACAAGCAGCAAAAATAAGCAGCAGCAACAGTTACAACAGGAACAGCAGCAATAAGAACAGAAGCAACATCAGCAGCAGTGACAGCAGGAGCAATATTAGCAGCAACAGCAATAACAGTATGAGCAGCAGCAATAACAATAGCAGCAACAGCATTAGCGCTAACAGTAGCAGCAGCAGCAGCAACAACAACAGCAACAACAACAGCAACAACAACAACAATAACAGTAGCAGCAGCAGCAACAACAACAACAACAACAGTAGCAGCAGCAGCAACAACAGCAATAACAATATTAGCAACAGCAGTAACAGCAACAGCAGCAATAACAGTAGTGACAACAGCAGCAATAACAGTAGCAGCAGCAACAACAGCAATAACAGTAGCAGCAGCAACAGCAATAACAGAAGCAAAAGTAATAGCAACAACAACAGCAATAACAATAGCAACAGCAATAACAGCAGCAGTAGCAGCAACAGCATTAGCGCTAACAGTAGCAGCAGCAGCAGCAACAACAACAATAACAGCAGCAACAGCAGCAGTAACAGTTGCAGCAGCAACAACAGCAATAACAATAGTAGCAACAGCAATAACAGCAACAGCAGCAATAACAGTGACAACAGCAACAACAGCAATAACAGTAGCAGCAGTAGCAACAACAGCAATAACAGTAGCAGCAGCAACAGCAATAACAGAAGCAACAGCAATAACAGCAGCAGAAACAACAGCAATAACAATAGCAACAGCAATAACAGCAGCAGCAATAGCAGTAGCAGCATCAGCAACAACAGTAATAGCAGCAGTAACAACAGCAATAACAGTATCAGCAGCAATAACAGTAGCAGCAGCACCACCAACAACAGCAATAACAGTAGCAACAGCAACAACATCAATAGCAGCAGCAATAACAGTAGCAGCAGCAGCAGTAACAACAGCAATGACAGCAGCAGCAGCAGAGGTTACTGGGTACTGCTGCCTCTCAAGTATTGATCAGTCTCTCACTAGAACATACCATCACAATATCCTCACTGCTACTCCTTCACTACTACTACTCAACTCACTCATTTATAGCCACTCTTGCTTTGATTATTGTTCTCTGTGTCCAGTGTGTCTGTCACTAGTTCTAGTGTTTACCACCGTATCACTAGCGTGAGTATACGCATGTCCGTACGTATATATGCGCTCTCTCTCTCTCTCTCTCTCTCTCTCTCTCTCTCTCTCGCTTTACACAGGGTTTTACAAAGTTAGGTTAGGGTTCCTAACTTTATTCACAAGCTAAGTGCTGTTACCTGCATCAGTTCATTTGAAAGCCTTTTTTATTGCAATGAAACAGCATTTCAAATGAGCTGATATAGGTGGACCCCCGTCTCTCTCTCTCTCTCTCTCTCTCTCTCTCTCTCTCTCTCTCTCTCTCTCTCTCTCTCTCTCCATGAGGGGGAGATTGAAGTGTTAGTCTATGTATGTATCAGCGAGGATCTTAAAGAGAGGAGCAGCAGCAGTAGCAACACACACACACACACACACACACACACACACACACACACACACACACACACACACACACACACACACACACACACACACACACACACACACACACACAACCACACACACACACACACACACACACAAACAAGCACGACAAAGCAGATGATTACGGTGTCTCTCACTCACAGGTAAATGGATTGTGACAGCTGGCACCCGCCTGGTGGGCCACAGACACGGAGAACAACGTTAGTGCCACTACCAATCTTTGTGAGTGAACACGTGGGCAAAGAACGTCATGGAACTTCTTCCACTTGAGGAACAGCGAGAACAGCCATTTTAAAAGCCGAGACACCAGTACAAGAAAATTCTATAATTCCATCTTTGAAACCCTCAGGAGCAAGTGAAGAGGGTCTCTGGCGGAGACGAAATATATCGGAACTCTTAACGTCTGTTTCATGTTTCTGTGCAAGTGGTTTGTCGATTTTCATAAGTCATTGTTGCTGACAGTTTGATCCAATCATCTGGCGTGAATCCCAGTGACGTAGTGTCAGCAATACTGTATAAATAACACGTTACTTAATAATATGTTATTGCAAGTTTGGGACCGTGTGTGGATCTGGGAACATTTGTATACCCTTTCATCAGTTATTACTGCAGTAACGTAAACTTGTATGCTATCTAACTAGGTATGTAATATGTGTGTGTGTGTGTGTGTGTGTGTGTGTGTGTGTGTGTGTGTGTGTGTGTGTGTGTGTGTGTGTGTGTTTATGTGTGTGTGTGTTTTACAACAACGGGGGTAGTAGAATGATAGCTCTAGTTCTTTCGTGTTGCAATCAACACATCAGGAGCTTGCAATATTGCAGAAAAGACGAAGCCCAAGCAAATTCGTTCAGGGAAACGTTTTATGCTCGACTGAAGAAGGTCGGATAAGCTAAGTGCCCCAGGCATACCAGTGCCCATTGGCAGAATGATTGAATATTAAAGCACTAGAAGACAGCCTATAATAATGACCTAACGAATGTAACATTATTGAGATAATTATCAAAATTTCGGTCAGACTTCGATATGATATAAAAGACTTTACATTTTGAATATAGATATATCTGGCAGTTGTCTTAGAAAATTTCCGTACATTTAGAAAGTGAGTCCATAGTTGACTCGCTTAAAATTAAAGGGAGACATCTGTAGTTTATCCATGTGAAGACAACCAAAGTTCATCTATTTCACAAGATTCTTGGGCAGACGCTGGTCTAACCATCAAGAACAAGCAATAACAGGCCCTAATTCCTCGGTGTGGAACTACAACACTTAAGACAGTTCAATGCATTCGTATAGGAGTCCGGTTTTAGGCTATACACTTCAGCCTCAGTTATAAACATATCGAGTTTGAATACTGCCACTATTATTATGTAATGAACGTTTATCATATTTTATAATTACCGATTCTACAATATTTCATTCAAGCCCGTCCATTAAATTCACCTTGGAGAAAGAAGTGGAATCTAAACTTCCATTCTAAGACGAGTTGATACACCGAATTTTTGATAATTGTTGTCAGTAATGTTGTATTCGTTAGGTCATTACTACAATATCAGTGCTTGTGGACCGACTGTCTTCTAATGCTTTTATATTCAATCATTCTGGCACTGGGCACTGAGCACTGGTGTGCGTGGGTAACTTAGGGTATCCTACCTCCCTACCTCATTCAAGCATCAAACGTTCCCATGAACGAATTTGTTTGGACTTCCTCCTCTTTTCTGCAACATTGCAATTTCCTGATGTGTTGATTGCAACAAGAAAGGCGTAGAGCTCCCCGGTGGTTGTTTCGCATCTGGTATCGCTTGTTCACGATATATATATATATATATATATATATATATATATATATATATATATATATATATATATATATATATATATATATATATATATATATAATTGTTGTGGTTATAGTGTCTGGCAGACAGTTTCTTTGTACTGCCTTGCCTTCAAAAGTTATTACTTTCTTCCCTTGGTTCTATCTCTGCCTCAATTATGTTTCTCTGCAAGTTCTTTGTCATTGTTGCCAAGTCTTCCAGGCTACTCATCCCTTCAACACCATTTGCTGCCTCATTAAGTTCATTAATCTTGGGAGACAACATCCTCTTAGAGATTTTTTTTTTTTTTATCTTGCTTCCTTACTCTCCACCCACTTGTGGAGGAGCGTTCATTCACTCTCTTGCTCTTTCTCTACAGTTATCTCCACCACTTTCTTCCATTCCTTTCTTGCTCTCTTAATCTCCATGCATCTCCACTTTCTTCCGTTCCTTCTCCCTTAATCTCCACCACTCTTTTCTTTACCTCTTTTGTTCGCTTACCCTCCACTCTGTAGTGTTCCTGTATTTACCTACTAGTTGTAGATGAAGTTAGAGTTGAAGATTTGCAAGACAGACTTCAGCAAATGGAAGCCGCCATCCAGTTCAAGCTAGAAGGAGAAGCAGATGACAACTTTCTCTCAGGGATATTCTGATATATTAATTCCACCACACACTCAGTTTCCAAGTTTTTCGTAAAATTACCACGAGCCATCTACTTCATTTCTGTTCCCACTAAAACGCTTTTTTTCTGTTTAACAAGATTGGATACATCAGCAGTGTACTGCTACTGTATTCTATATGATAGTTACACCATGTGAAGAAAATCTGTTCTAATGGTTATAAGCACAACTGTAATTTTTTAAAGGGTGGACCGGTAAGCCAACGGAAGGCCTCGGTCAGATAACCAAAAGCTCCAGCTGCGTCATCATATGACTAAGACCCGCGTCAGGAAACACTTATCCTGTTTCCTGACAAACCTAACCTAGCCTGTCATGTGTCATCATGCAGGATGGGACACATACAAAGTATTGCAATGTGTCATTTTGAGCTGAGAGACTTTAGTAGGGCAATGGGGAAAACATTGAGTATGCCAGCCAGGGTTCATCACTTACGGCAGCTTCAAAAGTTTCGTTCTAGCAGAGCTGGAGTTACAATCACTTGGGAATTACCATCTCTCATGATAGCCTATCCCACACCAGAGCACACAGTCTATAAGGGATCCTTTCTCATAGGCTTTCATCTCCGAGCACACAAAATATACAGTCTGGAATACCTGGGAGAGGATGTAACTACATTATCCATATGTTCACAGAATTGCAATTTCTTGCACATTTCCTCAGGGAATGCAAGAGAAGAGACTTTTGTATAGTCAACACACTTAGGAAATAATCCATTGCTAAATCTTGCATCATTCTGCCTAACAACATCGTAGCTGAGAACGTTACCAAGTCGTTCTCAACATAAAACACAAGAACAGCAACAGCCAATGCCACGATCATCAAACATCTACACATGACCAAAAGAAGTGTCGACAACAGCGACTGCGGTGTTTACATTATACCATGTGAAGGCTGCCAGAAAGTTTACACAGGCGAAACATCAAGAAACTTTGTACACAGACCTATACTGCAGCAACACGAAAAACTCTTATGTGGCTCATCGTAACTCTCACGATTATCTCGTGAAGTGGAAACCCTAAAAATTACTTATAAATCAATCTGATATTCGTCACAGAGGTGTCTGGAAACTTCTCTCAGATCAGTCACGGACAGTCACAATACTGGCAGCTTCACCATGTCTGAGATGTTACCAGGAATCACCCTAACACCACACAACACTGCTGATACGCAAACTGTATGATATTTTTATACCTATTAAAGTATCTCATACTTTCCAGCCAATGATTTCGCTTTTTGTTACCTGCTGTTACGCCTCACTAATTTGTTGCAGATATATTCACTCTTGTGTTATGGTAAAAACTAGCGTAGACAAAATACCAAAACATTGCAAATGTGTCCATTTACCGAAATTGATTGTCGGTATATATATCCCATTCATACTTTCATGGTAAATAATACCAGTGGTGCCATTATTGCAATTACTCGTGCTCTCTCGTATAGAATATTTTTCGGTGTTGATAGCTCTATTGAAGGCAGGAGAGATATCAGAGCTGGGAAAGATAGAGATTGTTTCCTACTCGCATAGAGCCAGTGAAACATTTATACTACTGAGTACATAGACCTCTGCGAAGCAAAGAAGAAAGATTTCTGATATCGGATCCATGAAAGATACTCGAGGCTCTAGTCCCAAACTTATTACCATAATAGCGTACTGGAGTGAGAGATATAAAAGGAAGTATAAAACAGATCCAGAGATAAGTCGAGCAGACATAGAAACAGAGACCTACCGGCAGACATTAGAAATACTGCAGGAATAGTTGTTAGGCAAGAAGAGGAAATTGGAAAATTACGTCTAAGTGCCAGATCAACCAGGTTGTGATTTCTATATGGGCCAGTTGGATACCAACAGCAACAGCCTCTTGAACAGGTAGTCATCAGAAAAGTCTGGCTCTAGTTCGGAATGTGAAGGTACAACAACTCTCGAAACCAGTCACAGGCATATCATAGGAGTATCACTTTGACCAGCATTGCTATTTTATTGCTTCTTGAGCCTTATCATATATATTCCACTGTTCAGCCACCCTGAGACTAAAGAAACACTTCCTACATCTCGGTGGCTCATCTGTATCTTCGGCTTCCATCTGTGTCACCATGATCCTGGTTCTCTTGATTCATACACCTCCTTCTTTGCCATGTCAATTTTTCTTAAGATTTTGCATGTCATAATAATATCTCATCTATTACTCCTCTCTGCCAATGTCGTCAGGTTCACCTCCTTCAACTTAATAGTGCATTCTTCTCGATACTCTGGTTGATCAGGGCGACAAATGAGAGCCCTGATCTGGGACCTGGTCGCAGGGGCGGTGATCCCATCCCTGAATTTGACTTCAGGCAGATTTCAGGCACGTAATAGTCTGGTTACAAATAATTTATGGGTTCCATGCTGGGGCTACGTACTCAGTAATATGTCATATGTAAAATTTTGAGCAATGCTTTGTTCAAGTCTGAATGCTGTTCTGAGGCTTGTCAGTTTTCCATATGCTGCTGACGTTATACGGTTGATGTAATTCTGACGATATGCTTGTTGTTATATTCACTCCCAGGTCCTTTTTCGCTCTTTGATAAATGCAGCCTATCTCAGTCCATGCTGTACTCTGTGTCCGGTCTGTCCTCATCATATTTAAATCACATGACCTTGTATTTGTTTGGGTTGAATTCGAACAGCTATTTGTTTGACCACATTTGTAGTCTGTTAACGTCTCCTGGAGCTTATCACTGTCGTCTCCTGTTCTTTTTCATCTCATTAGCTTTACATCATGGACAGTGGCACATAGGTTTCAATCCCCTCTGGTAAGTCATTCACAAATATTAAGAACAGTAGTGGCCCTAACACTGATCCTTGCAGAACCCCACTTGTTACTCACTCCCATTCTATTATTTTATCCCTTACTGTTACTCTTTGCCTTCTGTCATTCAGATACTCCTTGACCCAGTGAAGCACTCTGCCTTTTAACTTTGCCTGTTTCTATAATTTCTTTACTAATCTCTGGTGTGCTACTGTATCAGATGCTTTCCTGCAGTCCAAGAAGATGCATTCCACCCAGCCCTTTCTCTGATATTTCATCTGTGTCACTCTGTCGTGAAACTCCATCAAATTTGTAAGACAGCATTTTTTCAGTAACTAAATAAATGCTGGTTTTCTGTAAAGAAAATGTTGTGGGCGGGGGTCATGGGTGTTTGGACAGGGAAGAGTGGGTGTGGGCGGGGAGGAATGGGTGTGTAGGCGGGGGGGGGGGGGTCACTTAGGTCTGCTCCACCGTCTACATGCCGTGTGTTGTCCACTGATGGTCCATATAGATGGAGGCAGACAGCCAACATACTAGTTTATGGGAGGGAGCGAGATCAAATTATAGATGGATAGAAGGTGAGAGGAATCAAAATAATGAATGCTCAAAATAGATGGAAGAAGGAAAACCCCGAGGAAACTGGCAGGAGACAGGAGGGATGGAAGGTGGAGGACGGGAGGTGAAGGACTGGATGGCAGATGGGAGGTACTAGGGAGGCTGTTTACCTTGGGCTGGAGATGAGTGATGTGTGGGAAATCACAGGAAGATGCTGAGGATCTGTGTGGAGCGGCGCATCTGTTGCTAACTCACGCAGAGGTCACCAGGAACATAGAGAGAGAGAGAGGAGACGAGGGTAGGCTCCAATTTAACTTAAACGGGCTGAAAACGTGGCTAGGAAAGTGGTCTACTAGAATTCACTCTTGATAATTTCAGAGTAATGAATATTTGTGATTGAGTGTGATTGAGTACAGCTCGAGATGAGAGGCACTATAGACAACATACAAGAGAAGAGTCTGAGATTAAGCATTACACCAAGCATATCACCTGAAGTACACAACAACCATAAACCTTCGGCAGTATATGCCATGGAATCACTTAGAATATTATACATAACTGACGTTGTGTTCATGCCTGAAGGATGCTTTAAGGGGTCAACGCCTTTGTAACCCAGTCCCAAACCAGGTCACCTGATCAACCAGGCTGTTATGCAGACCTTCCACAGTCGAGCATGCCACAGCCCTGTTAGTCAGGAACTGATTTGAGGAACTTGTCCAGTTCCAGGGCGATGAAAAGTCGGGGATTCTGCATGGTCTGCCAAGTGTCTTATTTTCATGTGGAGTGATTTCTGAGTGCAAGTTTGGGACTAGTCCCTCCAAGGTTTCCCAGATGTAGATTATGATGTATATCTCGCCTATGTTCTAAGGAATACAGTTATATAGGTTTCAGGCATTCCCAATAGTTCAAATGCTTGACTGTGTTTATACGGGCAGTTAATGTTCTCTCTGTTTTCCATCTCAGTAGTCTCACTTGCTTTGAAGGGGGTCGTTAGTATACAGCAGTATTACAGCCTGGAGAGAACATTTGATTTGAAACCACTGTACGGGTGGGAATTAAGCTCGCGGCTATTGAGTCGTAAAACTCCAGACCGTGTCATTACGATTTTGTGAGTTAATTGATTGAAGAGTAGCATCATTGGCTCAGAATCTCTTTCCTTGAAAGTTCTAGTTTTCCAGCCTTTCACTTTCCTTGTGGTAGCAATAACAACATTGTTGTGTTCCTTGAATGTGAGATCTTCTGACATCATCACTCTCAAGTCTCGCACATGGAACTTTCCCTATATTGAATGGCTTGAGTTTGTCTTGTATTCCGTTACGATCTTTATTTCCTACATTCTCTTTTAACGAAGCAACTGAAACTTGTCCTTGTTGAACATCATACTGTCGTCTGAGGCACACGAAAATATTTTATATCCACTTAAAGATTCGTTGTCTTCGATGGACGCCACTCTCATACAGATTCTGGTGTCATCAGCAAAGGATGTTAGGATGCTATGATTAATGTCTTCATCTATGTCGGATATAAGAATAAGAAACAGGGATGGGGCGAGTACTGTGCCTTGAGGAACTGAGCGTTCACTGTGTCAGCTTCTGACTTCACTCTGCTACTACTCTCTGGGTTCTTGTTGAGAAGTTAAATATTCATCTGTTCCTTTTACCTTTTATTCCTTTTGCACGCATTTTGTGCTGTCACACCATGGTCGCACTCTTGAAGGCTTTTGTAAAATCAGTGTACACTACATCAGCATTTAGCTTGTCTTCCAGTGCAATTGCCTAGTAATTGTGCAAGGTAGGAGGGATCTGCTCTAAACCCACGCGGCTCTGAATTGTGCAACTGTTGCGATTCCATATAATTGGCAGTTTTGCTTCTCAGGACTTGTTCAAAAGCTTTGGTGTGTGTAGTTAGCGCTATTGATCTGTAGTTGTTCGCGATTGCTTTACTGCCACCTTTGTGAAGTGGAGCAATATCAGTGGTTTTTAATGACTTAGGGGTGACACCTGTGCATATGCTCCTTTTTCACAAAACACTGGAGACTAGAGATAGTGGTGCCTTGGATATTTTGATGAATTTGGAGTTCCACGAGTCTGGGCCTGGGGCTAAGTGCATGAGCATGCTGCGTCAGAGTGGAACCCCCACCTCACGACTCGTATAAAGCATTGCGAGAGGATCCGAACACTTGTGGTGAGATTGATTCTGAAACTAAGAGGCTATGAGGAAATCAATATAGCCAATCAGAAAGTAAGGACAACCAGGTGGAACATGATCATGAAATTCAAAATGTTCTAAAGACAGGCTCTTCAAGATACTCCGATACGGAGCCAGGGAACAAACAGATCGTAGATAAGCCACAAGAACATTTGGGAAGTAGCTTTCACAGTCACAGGGTAGTAAGTGGAAGGAACTAGATAGAGTTGTTGGAGGCAAGAACTAAATATACACAATTTTAAGGATAGGTGTAATGGTGCTGCAGAGGTAAGGGAAATGTGATGCTATGGAGTTCAGAGGCGGGACCAGGAGCTTGGAATAGATACAAGGAGAGAGGAAAGTGTGCAGGTGAATAGTAAAACTAGTTTGGTGACCATCAGGAGTGATGACCCACCAAGCTACGTCATTTACCACATTCTTTCCTCACTTAACTTAATGACACATTTACTTTATCTATGATAAATAAGACTCATATGTAACACCTATGTATCATTATTATCAAGTTGTTTTAACACCAACATTGTCTTCCCTCTCGTTCACTTCTGCTTCTTGGCGAGGTGTTACTTATCTTTGTGAATTCTAATGCCAAGAGTCCAACAATTAGGGCTTATCCTCCGTTTCCTTGGATCATACCTAATAACCTTCCCTTTCCCAGGATGAAGAGGGAGGAATTAATGATTCAACGTGAATATAATAATAATAATAGAAGGACTCTGTGATTTCATACTTGTAAATCTCACAACTTGGTTGATGGTTACTGCGTGGAAGACCGTCTGGCAGCCAGGGAATGTGCAGTCATCCCACTCTTTCATTCCCATGTGATTTCCACAAGTGCGTCAGACAATCCTACTAGCTATGTGACACGAAATTTGCTCTTTTTGAGACCAAGTTTTGCTTTTGAGATTAATCTCCTCATTAGGGATTCTATTCTCATTCAGATAATTTTTTTACTCGGATGCCTGTCAATTGTGTGTGCGATATATATATATATATATATATATATATATATATATATATATATATATATATATATATATATTCAGCTCTGTGAAGACCTGTTTGTGTGCTCTCTGTGAATCTGAACCAGGATGCCCTCTCTTGAGCAGCTTTACCAGCAGCTGAGAGAAGAACTCAGAGTTGCTAAACTGGAGATACGGCGATTAACGGAGGAGAACAAAAGGATTCGTAGTAATCCACCTGTTGTGAGTCCCCAGGTTAAGAGGGGAGCTTGGTCAGTGGCCGGGCAACATGGAACCAAGCTGAAGATTAAGAAAATGGTTGGAGAGGCAGAAACAACGAGAAACCAGAAGACTGCCGTGGAAACTTCCAACTCATTCTCGGTGCTTCCTGACGAATGTGAGTGTTCTACTGGGAATGCCACAACGAGCACCAAGGAAGCATTGGCAGACGTGAGTGAGACATCCCTAGAAACCCCAACGAAGACCATCGAGAACGTCATGACGAATTCTACAAGTGGTGTAATGCTACCTGGCGAATGTGAGTCGACTACTCGGAGCATCACTACGGACGACGCCAAGGAGGGTAAAAACATTGTTGTTGTTGGGGATAGCCAGATTAGGTACATGGATAGGGCATTCTGTTTGAAGGATAGGAGTAGGAGGCAGAGAGTATGTTTTCCTGGGGCTGGGATGAAGGATATTGTTAGCCGTCTGGATGACATCATGAGAGGTAATGGGAGCAATCCTATTATCTGTCTCAGTGCTGGAGGCAACGATGTTGGCAGACGTAGGAGTGAGGACCTGATTAGCAGGTATAGGTCAGCAATAGAGATAATTAGGAAGAAGGGTGGGAAACCTGTCATATGTGGCATTTTGCCAAGGAGAGGAGTTGGAAATGAATGGTTGTCCAGAGCAATTGGTGTCAATTGCTGGCTGGACAAATACTGTAAGGAAAATGCGGTAACATTCATTGACAACTGGGACCTCTTCTATGGCAGAAATGACATGTATGCCAGGGATGGGGTTCACTTGTCTAGGTGTGGGGTGGGAGCACTGGCCAACGCAGTGGAGGGAGCTGTTAGGTCTTTAAACTAGGAATAGTTAGTGGTATGGGTTTTGGCGGGAAAACTGTGAAGTCGCAGGGTAGTAACATGAGTACTAGGAGAACTAGTAATAGGCAAAATGAGGAGGATATTGGAAAGCCAGTGGCACTAATTGACAATGACAGTAATAGGTTTAGTGGAATAACAGAAAGGAGCAGGAAGGGTAAAGAGATAGGAGGGTCATTAAATATTTATTACACAAATAGTCGCAGTGCTAGGAATAAGATGGACGAGTTGAGACTAGTTGCTAGTGCAGGTAACATAGATGTATTTGCCATTACTGAGACGTGGTTTAATTCAAAAAGTCGGGACATGCCTGCAGAATGTCACATTCAGGGTTTTAAATTGTTCCAAGTAGATAGAAGTATCGGGAAGGGGGGTGGGGTGGCATTGTATGTCCGAGATCGCTTGAACTGTTGCATAAAAACGGGTATTAAGTCTGAAGTAACACATACAGAGTCTGTTTGGATAGAATTTTCAGAGGGACATGAAAAATTAATTTTAGGTGTGATATACCGTCCCCCAAATTTAGATAGGGACCAGGGGAGACTACTATGGGAGGAAATTGTTAGGGCCACAAGGCACGATAATGTAGTAATTCTAGGAGACTTTAACTTTAGTCATATTGATTGGAATTTCTTGACTGGGAATTTAGAATCATACGATTTCTTAGAAGTAGTTCAGGATTGTTTTTTGAAGCAGTTTGTGACAGAACCTACAAGGGGTAATAACCTGCTTGACTTAGTTCTGGCAAACAATGAATCCCTTGTTAATAATTTAGAAGTTTCAGAGGAACTGGGTGCTAGCGACCACAAATCAATTACATGTAGAATTGAATGGAAGTATGATAGTAGGGATAACTCAGTAACAGTCCCAGATTTTCGCTTAGCAGATTACGATGGGCTTAGAGAACACTTATCATCTGTTGACTGGGGTAACGAAGAGAGCTATCAATATGACAGTTTTCTGAACACAATACATGCTGCTCAAAGAACGTTTATCCCTTATAAGGAAATTAGATCAAATAGAAATGACCCAAAATGGATGAATAATAGGCTGAAATATCTACTAGGGCATAAGAAAGGAATTTATAGGCGTATCAAAAGAGGCGAGGGTCATCTTATGAATCAGTATATTGACATTAAGAGGGACATTAAAAAGGGGATAAGAAAAGCTAAAAGGGACTATGAAATTAAAGTTGCTAGGGATTCTAAAACTAACCCAAAAAGTTTTTTTCCAGGTCTATAGAACAAAAGTCAGAGATAAGATAGGTCCCCTTAAAAATAACTATGGGCATCTTACTGACAAAGAGAATGAAATGTGCTCGATTTTAAATAATTATTTTCTCTCGGTTTTTACACAGGAAGACACTAATAATATTCCGGTAATTAATTTTTATAGTGGATCAGAAGAAGATAAATTATGTAACATCACAGTCACTAGTGAAATGGTTGTGAAGCAGATAGACAGACTGAAGCAAAATAAGTCACCGGGTCCTGATGAGGTTTTTTCAAGGGTTCTAAATGCAAAATGGATGTCTGTGAACCATTAACTAATATCTTTAATTTATCTCTTCAAACAGGTGCAGTGTCTGATATGTGGAAGATGGCTAATGTAATTCCTATTTTTAAAACAGGGGACAAGTCGTTACCGTCAAATTACCGCCCAATAAGCCTGACCTCAATTGTAGGCAAATTACTAGAGTCAATTATAGCTGAGATTATAAGAAGCCATCTCGATAAGCATAGCTTGATTAATGATACTCAGCATGGATTCACAAGAGGCCGGTCTTGTCTAACTAATTTATTAACTTTCTTCAGTAAAGCTTTTGAGGCTGTTGACCACGATAAAGAATTTGATATTATTTACTTAGATTTTAGTAAGGCATTTGATAGAGTTCCGCACCAAAGACTGTTGAAGAAAGTAGCAGCTCATGGCATTGGGGGAAGGTTGCTCTCGTGGATCGAATCATGGCTCACAGACAGGAAGCAAAGAGTGTCCATAAATGGGGTTAAATCCGAGTGGGGATCAGTAACAAGTGGCGTTCCACAGGGATCAGTCTTGGGCCCGTTGTTGTTTATAATATATATCAATGATCTTGATGAAGGAATTACTAGTGATATGAGCAAATTCGCCGATGACACGAAGATAGGTAGGATAATTGATTCAAACGTAGATGTTAGGGAACTTCAGGAGGATTTAGACAAACTCTACTCTTGGTCAGAAAAGTGGCAGATGCAGTTCAATGTAGATAAATGCAAGGTTCTGAAGCTCGGGAGTGTCCATAACCCTAGCACTTATAAGTTAAATAATGTAGAACTTAACCATACAGATTACGAAAAGGACTTGGGGGTTATGGTAAGCAGCAACCTTAAACCAAGACAGCAATGCCTAAGCGTACGTAATAAGGCAAATAGATTACTGGGATTTATATCAAGAAGTGTAAGCAACAGAAGTCCAGAGGTCATACTGCAGCTTTATACATCATTAGTAAGGCCTCACCTAGATTATGCAGCTCAATTTTGGTCTCCATATTACAGAATGGACATAAATTCGTTAGAAAACATTCAGCGTAGGATGACTAAATTAATACATAGCATTAGAAATCTTCCTTATGAAGAAAGATTGAAGACTCTTAAGTTACATTCACTTGTTAGACGAAGAATGAGGGGAGACCTGATCGAAGTGTATAAGTGGAAGATAGGTATTAATAAAGGAGATATTAACAAGGTCTTGAGGATATCTCTCCAAGAGAGAACCCGCAGTAATGGATTTAAATTAGATAAGTTTAGATTTAGAAAGGACATAGGAAAGTATTGGTTTGGAAATAGGGTAGTAGATGAGTGGAACAGTCTACCTAGTTGGGTTATTGAGGCTAGGACTTTGGGTAGTTTCAAATTTAGGTTGGATAAATACATGAGTGGGAAGGGTTGGATTTGAGTGGGACTTGCACATCAGAGCTTATTTCTTGGGTAGCATTGAAAATTGGGTAGGTCAAATGTATGTTAGTGGGATGAATTGTAAAGGACCTGCCTAGTATGGGCCAACAGGCCTGCTGCAGTGTTCCTCCTTTCTTATGTTCTTATATATATTTAATATATATATATTTATTATATATAATATATATATATATATATATATATATATATATATATATATATATATATAATATATATAATATATATAATATATATATATATATAATATATAAATATATATATATATATATATATATATATATATATATAATGTCGTGCCGAATAGGCAGAACTTGCCATCTTGGCTTAAATAGCAACGCTCATCTTGCCATATAGGACAAGCGAAAATTTGTGTATGGAATAATTTCGCCAAATTCATTCTTAACCTAACGAAAAAAATATATTTCACTGTGTTTGTTTAGTATTAAATTATTGTAAACAAATCTAAAATATATTTAGTTGGGTTAGGCTAAAATAAATTGTTCTTGTTATAATAAGGTTAGGTAAGTTTTCTAAGATTCTTTTGGTGCAAAATTAAAAATTTTTTCATTAACATTAATGAAAAAAATGTATCTTTAAACGTATAAGAGAAAATTTTAGAAAGGACTTAATTTTAAGTGAGTTCTTGCTAACTGACCAGTTTCACACACACACACACACACACACACACACACACACACATATATATATATATATATATATATATATATATATATATATATATATATATATTATATATATATATATAATACATATATATAATATATATATATATATATATATATATATATATATATATATATATATATATATATATATATATATTATATATATATATATAATACATATATATATATATATATATATATATATATATATATATATATATATATATATAATACATATATATATATATATATATATATATATATATATATATATATATATATATATATATATATATATATATATATATATATTATATATATATATATATATATATATTATGAGAAAGAGAGAGAGAGAGAGAGAACTTCATGCCTGGCTAGTCAGACGCCTGGCAGACACTGACCCACCATGGCAGTGAATGACCTGTACATGAACCCACCCCATCCCACCTTCACCCCTCTCCTGTGATACTCCCTTACACCCGCACTTACTCCACAAGCTCCTACCACTCGCACTTGCTCCACAAGTTCCTACCACCCACACCTGATCCACAAGCTATTACCACCCACACCACGACAATGATATACCAGTTGACCTGCAGAGTCCGTGGTACTGCTGGCACTGCTTCTAGCTGTACTTTAACCCTGGGTATATAATTTAACCCTGGGTATATACTTTAACCCTGGATATATACTTTAACCCTGGGTATATAATTTAACCCTGGGTATATACTTTAACCCTGGGTATATACTTTAACCCTGGGTATATACTTTAACCTTGGGTATATACTTTAACCCTGGGTATATACTTTAACCCTGGATATATACTTTAACCCTGGGTATATACTTTAACCCTGGGTATATACTTTAACCCTGGGTATATACTTTAACCCTGGATATATACTTTAACCCTGGATATACACTTTAACCCTGGGTATACACTTTAACCCTGGGTATATACTTTAACCCTGGGTATATACTTTAACCCTGGGTATATACTTTAACCCTGGATATATACTTTAACCCTGGATATATACTTTAACCCTGGGTATATACTTTAACCCTGGGTATATACTTTAACCCTGGGTATATACTTTAATCCTGGGTATATACTTTAATCCTGGGTATATACTTTAACCCTGGATATATACTTTAACCCTGGGTATATACTTTAACCCTGGATATATACTTTAACCCTGGGTATATACTTTAACCCTGGGTATATACTTTAACCCTGGGTATATACTTTAACCCTGGGTATATACTTTAACCCTGGGTATATACTTTAACCCTGGGTATATACTTTAACCCTGGATATATGCTTTAACCCTGGGTATATACTTTAACCCTGGGTATATACTTTAACCCTGGGTATATACTTTAACCCTGGGTATATACTTTAACCCTGGGTATATACTTTAACCCTGGGTATATACTTTAACCCTGGGTATATACTTTAACCCTGGATATATACTTTAACCCTGGGTATATACTTTAACCCTGGATATATGCTTTAACCCTGGGTATATACTTTAAACCTGGGTATATGCTTTAACCCTGGATATATAATTTAACCCTGGGTATATACTTTAACCCTGGGTATATACTTTAACCCTGGGTATATACTTTAACCCTGGGTATATACTTTAACCCTGGGTATATACTTTAACCCTGGATATATACTTTAACCCTGGGTATATACTTTAACCCTGGGTATATACTTTAACCCTGGGTATATACTTTAATCCTGGGTATATACTTTAACCCTGGGTATATACTTTAACCCTGGGTATATACTTTAACCCTGGGTATATACTTTAACCCTGGGTATATACTTTAACCCTGGGTATATACTTTAACCCTGGGTATATACTTTAACCCTGGGTATATACTTTAACCCTGGGTATATACTTTAACGCTGGGTATATACTTTAACCCTGGGTATATACTTTAACCCTGGGTATATACTTTAACCCTGGGTATATACTTTAACCCTGGGTATATACTCTAACCCTGGGTATATACTTTAACCCTGGGTATATACTTTAACCCTGGGTATATACTTTAACCCTGGGTATATACTTTAACCCTGGGTATATACTTTAACCCTGGGTATATACTTTAACCCTGGGTATATACTTTAACCCTGGGTATATACTTTAATCCTTCTATATATTTTAACCCTGGGTATATACTTTAACCCTGGATATATACTTTAACCCTGGGTATATACTTTAACCCTGGGTATATACTTTAACCCTGGGTATATACTTTAACCCTGGGTATATACTTTAACCCTGGGTATATGCTTTAACCCTGGGTATATACTTTAACCCTGGGTATATACTTTAACCCTGGGTATATGCTTTAACCCTGGGTATATACTTTAACCCTGGGTATATACTTTAACCCTGGGTATATACTTTAACCCTGGGTATATACTTTAACCCTGGGTATATACTTTAACCCTGGGTATATACTTTAACCCTGGGTATATACTTTAACCCTGGGTATATACTTTAACCCTGGGTATATACTTTAACCCTGGGTATATACTTTAACCCTGGGTATATACTTTAACCCTGGGTATATACTTTAACCCTGGGTATATACTTTAATCCTTATATATATTTTAACCCTGGGTATATACTTTAACCCTGGGTATATACTTTAACCCTGGGTATATACTTTAACCCTGGGTATATACTTTAACCCTGGGTATATACTTTAACCCTGGGTATATACTTTAACCCTGGGTATATACTTTAACCCTGGGTATATACTTTAACCCTGGGTATATACTTTAACCCTGGGTCTATACTTTAACCCTGGGTATATACTTTAACCCTGGGTATATACTTTAACCCTGGGTATATACTTTAACCCTGGGTATATACTTTAACCCTGGGTATATACTTTAACCCTGGATATATACTTTAACCCTGGGTATATACTTTAACCCTGGGTATATACTTTAACCCTGGGTATATACTTTAACCCTGGGTATATACTTTAACCCTGGATATATACTTTAACCCTGGATATACACTTTAACCCTGGGTATACACTTTAACCCTGGGTATATACTTTAACCCTGGGTATATACTTTAACCCTGGGTATATACTTTAACCCTGGATATATACTTTAACCCTGGATATATACTTTAACCCTGGGTATATACTTTAACCCTGGGTATATACTTTAACCCTGGGTATATACTTTAATCCTGGGTATATACTTTAATCCTGGGTATATACTTTAACCCTGGATATATACTTTAACCCTGGGTATATACTTTAACCCTGGATATATACTTTAACCCTGGGTATATACTTTAACCCTGGGTATATACTTTAACCCTGGGTATATACTTTAACCCTGGGTATATACTTTAACCCTGGGTAAATACTTTAACCCTGGGTATATACTTTAACCCTGGATATATGCTTTAACCCTGGGTATATACTTTAACCCTGGGTATATACTTTAACCCTGGGTATATACTTTAACCCTGGATATATGCTTTAACCCTGGGTATATACTTTAACCCTGGATATATGCTTTAACCCTGGGTATATACTTTAACCCTGGGTATATGCTTTAACCCTGGATATATAATTTAACCCTGGGTATATACTTTAACCCTGGGTATATACTTTAACCCTGGGTATATACTTTAACCCTGGGTATATACTTTAACCCTGGGTATATACTTTAACCCTGGGTATATACTTTAACCCTGGGTATATACTTTAATCCTGGGTATATACTTTAACCCTGGGTATATACTTTAACCCTGGGTATATACTTTAACCCTGGGTATATACTTTAACCCTGGGTATATACTTTAACCCTGGGTATATACTTTAACCCTGGGTATATACTCTAACCCTGGGTATATACTTTAACCCTGGGTATATACTTTAACCCTGGGTATATACTTTAACCCTGGGTATATACTTTAACGCTGGGTATATACTTTAACCCTGGGTATATACTTTAACCCTGGGTATATACTTTAACCCTGGGTATATACTCTAACCCTGGGTATATACTTTAACCCTGGGTATATACTTTAACCCTGGGTATATACTTTAACCCTGGGTATATACTTTAACCCTGGGTATATACTTTAACCCTGGGTATATACTTTAACCCTGGGTATATACTTTAACCCTGGGTATATACTTTAATCCTTCTATATATTTTAACCCTAGTATGTACTGTGCTGTAATTTACCTTTTGTTTTTATTTTGGTCACTGATTAGAAGGAAGTGTCACGAGCACTTGGCGATGCAAAGTGAGAAAACTGTTTAAAAATATGGAACACCGGTAAGAGAATGTTGTATATTTTGGCTTCGGTCTCGACTACTGAGTACCGTCAGGTAGCGCGTTAGTGCCTGGATGAGCTCACGGAGGTTCGAGCCTCGACACCTGTGCTTGTGTGTAATGACATGGAGTAGTAATGATGCACTGTTCTCATCGTCGACCAGGTCACGTGAGCCTTCATGTGTGTGTGTCCTCAGCAAGATGAATAAACCATCCTTAAAACATCAGTCAGGTTGAGGGACTGATCACCTTGAAGGTTGAGGGACTGATCACCTTGAAGGTTGAGGGACTGATCACCTTTGAAGGTTAGGGGACTGACTACCCTGAAGGTTGAGGGACTGACTACCTTTGAAAGTTAAGGGACTGACCACCTATCAAGGCTGCGGGACTGACCACCTTTTAAGGCTGAGGGAGTGACCACCTACCAAAGTTGAGGGACTGACAACCTGCTACCAAGATTGAGGGACTGACCACCTCCTACCAAGACTGAGGGACTGATCATCTTAAACTGTTACTTCTACTATCTATTGTTACATTCGTCACAGTAAAGACATCTTTTTGTTGCACCTGTGTCTTAATCATCACCTAATGTCTACACTATTTACAGTATGCATCAGTCAACTTGCCTTGTTAGTAGAGTGAACGTTGCTTTATACAATAACTCCCTGAAAATCATTCGAAACGATAAAAAAAAAATATTAATGGTAAGTTATACTAAACCAGTTTAAGCTGACACAAGATACGTTTAGTAGGATTAAAGTGAATTAATTTTAGCTAATTTTAGCAAGGTGAGGTGCAGTATTAAAAAATCGCGAACAAGCGACGCGAGATGCAAAACAACCACAGGGGGAGTTGAATGATAGCTGTAAGTCTTTCGTCTTGGAATCAACACCTCTTCAGGAGCTTGCAGTGTTGCAGAAATGAGTAGGAAGTCCTGGTAGATTCGTTCAGGGAAACGAATGATGTATGTGGTATCAAGCAGACCAGTGAAGAATATTAAAACAGTAGAAAGAAAACACATATAAAGCCCATCAGCATTGAATATTTAGTGATGACCTGGCGACCCCAACATCAGTGACATGTTAGTCACCAACATACCGTCAAACTCCATAACGTTTCATTATAAAAACCATTAATGTTCTGAATCTGGAAGTAACTGACATCTATCAGTAGGAAATTTCCTTTCGTTGCATAAGAAAAATTAGGTCTAAGGCCAGAGGCAATAGGGAAATGATCCTGTATTCAGAGGCTGACCCACCTAACTCTTAGGTAAACGCTGGTTTGTTAGGTAAGACACATATGCAACAGTTAGACAACTTTATTCCGAAACGTTTCGCCTACACAGTAGGCTTCTTCAGTCGAATACAGAAAGTAGGCAGGAACAGAAGATATGTGAAGACGATGTAATCAGTCCATCACCCTTGACATATCTTCTGTTCCTGCCTACTTTCTGTATTCGACTGAAGAAGCCTACTGTGTAGGCGAAACGTTTCGGAATAAAGTTGTCTAACTGTTGCATATGTGTCTTACCTAACAACCTGTCGGTATTATATACCATTTTGATGTTCAAACGCTGGTTTGTCCATAAGGGCAAGCAGGAGCAGCAGAACCTAAATACTCCCCAGTTCGTCAATGTAGAAATGTATTTACGACAGTCCAACGAGTTCAGAGAGGAATCTGGCTTCAGATTGTGTACAATGCCTTCAATTATAAAGAAATCGGGTTTGAATAAACCAAAACTGTTATTATGTAATGAACATTTATAATTGCCATTTCTAAAATATTTCTTTGCAGCCAAGAAGAGCATGGAGTCAAGACTCTATCCTCTGACCAGTTTGCAGAGTTATTGCAAGCCCTGGTATGGTTGAAAATAAAAAATAGCATGGAATATCAGTGGTGTGATAACCTACCATCTAGAGGTTTGCCTGTCTGTCCTACATAAGTTGCAGCCATTACAACCAATCCTGTAAACACTGCCCCAAAAGCTGACGTACGAACCACAGCCCGGTTGGTCAGGTACTGACTTTAGGTGTTTGTCCAGTGCCTTCTTGAAGACAGCCAGGGGTATATGTATATTTTTTTCAGCAAGTCGGCCGTCTCCCACCGAGGCAGGGTGACCCAAAAAGAAAGAAAATCCCCAAAAAGAAAATACTTTCATCATCATTCAACACTTTCACCTCACTCATATATAATCACTGTATTTGCAGAGGTGCTCAGATACAACAGTTTAGAAGCATATATCACATAAATTTATATATATATATATATATATATATATATATATATATATATATATATATATATATATATATATATATATATATTTATTTATTTATTTATTTAAACTTTCACCATAACATATTAATCTATTCACTGAAGAGGGACTCTAAGGCCGAATTATGATTTCGTTTTATTATTATTTTGTTTATTATTGTAAGAATGGTGTACTAGGAGCAGTAACATGTGTGTTGTAGCTGGACACTCAGTTTGTGTGTTTTCCAGCGCACTAAACGATGCTGCCATTATCTGTCATTATCTCTTAAGTTTCCTTGGCGGTTCTATGGGTGCTAGGCTTTGATGCTTTGGTGGTAGTGGTGGTGGTAGTGGTGGTGGTGGTGGTGGTGAGTCGTGGTTGTGCAGGTAGGTAACACAGAAAATGGGTAACTCATTATTATTATTATTACTATTATTATTAATTGGGAAGTACATAAACCTTATTAAGGTCATACGGCACCTAGGTAATTTGAGGTAATTAAGGTTCATTAAAGGTAAAGTAAGGTAGCTCCAATTCTCTGAATGAAGAGCACCTCACCAGCATCAAGGTCGTCTTCTTGATGAGTTAGACAGATGTGGAGTACAGAGTCCGGAGAATTATACACAATGTATCTACACTCTGAATCCCTTCACTGTGTCGCCTTGGTGTCTGGCAATTATTATAATATATATGCCGTACTAAATAAGCCAAACTTTCCGAATAGGCCGAAATCCCTTAAAAATTTAACTTTTCCAAATTATGATTTTTACAGATAGCTATTTTTTTAATTAATGATGACGTAATGATTTATAATTTTGAATAAAAACTTACTTAGAAACCTCACATAACCTCCCTAAAACTAACACAAATTTTTTTAGCTAAATGCTGAGATATATATATATATATATATATATATATATATATATATATATATATATATATATATATATATATATATATATATATATATATATATATATCGTGCCGAATAGGTAAAATTGGTCAGTTAGCAAGAACTCATTTAAAATTAAATCCTTTTTAAAATTTTTGTCTTGTACCTTTAAAAATATATTTTTTCATTTATGTTAATTTAAAAGTTAATAATTTCATACCAAAAGAACCTTAGAAAACTTACCTAATCTTATTATAACAAGAGTAATTTCATTTAGCATAATCCAACTAAAAATATTTTAGATAAGGTTACAATACTTTATTAATAAACAAATACAATGAAACGTATTTTTTTCGTTAGGTTCAGAATGATTTTGGCGAAATTATTGCATACACAAATTTTCGCGTGCCTTATTCGGCAAAAAGAGCTTTGCTATTTAAGCCAAAATTGCAAGTTTTACCTATTCGGCACGATATATAATATATATATATATATATATATATATATATATATATATATATATATATATATATATATATATATATATATATATATATATATATATATATATATATATATATATATATATATATATATATATATATATATATGTCGTGCCGAATAGGCAGAACTTGCGATCTTGGCTTAAATAGCAAAGCTCTTTTTGCCATATAGGACAAGTGAAAATTTGTTTATGCAATAATTTCGCCAAAATCATTCTGAACCTAACGAAAAAAATATATTTCACTGTGCTTGTTTAGTATTAAATTATTGTAAACAAATCTAAAATATATTTAGTAGGGTTAGGCTAAAATAAATTGTTCTTGTTATAATAAGGTTAGGTAAGTTTTCTGAGATTCTTTTGGAACAAAATTAAAAATTTTTGCATTAACATTAATGAAAAAAATATATCTTTAAACGTATAAGAGAAAATTTTAGAAAGGACTTCATTTTAAATGAGTTCTTGCTAACTGACCAGTTTTACATATTCGGCACGACATTGTATATATATATATATATATATATATATATATATATATATATATATATATATATATATATATATATATATATATATATATATATATATATATGAGTGGATAAAAAGGCTTTAAGGAAAAATATTTGGATTTCTTCCTGAAGCCGTTTGAATATTCCACTTCCCCTACCACCCCATCTTTTAAACTATTTTTTTTTTACCAATAGGAATATTTTATTACATAATATGGCACAGAAGATTTAAGAGATACATTGTTGATATAAAGGTGGCATATACGGTACATGTTGTTACGTGTGTATCACCGATTATAAGGTGAAAATCTCATCCAGCTCCTCAGAGCTGGGGCGTGTGCCCAAAATACAGCAGGCATTACCCCTTTGAACAGCCGCACTGAGCCGCTGGAACAGAAAACTAGCTGCCCTGGGATCCCTAGTTACCCTGATGAGTCTTTTTCCCAGCTCCTTAAGGAATTTAGATGCACTCTTTCCCCATGAGCCAAGGGTCTCTGAGCCTATGGGAACAAACATATAATGATGGGCAAGTTCTCCATATTTTCTAGACTTTTGGGACTCCCTGAAGCTGGCAGCTGCCCCTCCTTCCTCCCTGGTGTATTGGAGATAGGTATCAGCCAAGGTAGATGCACATGTATAGTCCCACACCACCTGCTTCCCATCTGTCCAGGCTTGAAGGGTGATACCATCTGGACGCTTCTGGCTGCCATCAGATCTGCATAGTTGGGGTGGCTCCCTTACTGCTGGACATCCAGCTGTTGTGAGGCTCCTCTTGATAATGTTATTAACCTCCTCATGTCTTGCAATCTTTCCCTCGGATTTACGGCACACAAGACCATGGTACCCGAATCGGTCTGCTGCTTCACTGCCACAAATACACCTGTGTTCGGCGAGAATAGGGGCGGCAAGTCGAAGGGCAACACCGATGCGGATGATCTGTGGGAACAGCCAACAGAAAGTCCCCAGCATGAGGGGCTCTCACTGCCAGGAGGCGGGCTCTATCCTTCCCTGACACACTCTGAAGCATTGCTGAGGCAATATTTTCCACTACTGGACCATCCCAGTGCGATTGTTTGTAGTTGTTGGGGGGAGCAGGTCTGGCTCCAGAGCCCGTTAGATTATCCCAGATCATTGCTCCGTCAATGAATTTTTGGTCCTGGACTCCTATCTTGTCCCTAAGATGTTCAGGGAGAATCGCTGCTACAAGCTCTCTGGATGCAATACACGAGGACAGAAAAGCAGGTAACGCAATCTGTGATGACTTGCGGACACCAATGCCTCCTAGTCTGACTGGAAGTGTAGCTTGGTTTCACTGCCCATCTTCTAGAGTAAGGTTAAGTACTTTTTATTTTATTTTTATTAAAAATTCGCAATTAAGCATTGTTTTAGATTTGAAACTGGGTGTTGTATTAAACTGCTCCTGGGTATGTTGTGTAAGATATGTAAAGGTACGCCATGGTTGTGTAAGATGTAACCAGGGACCCCCATGGTTGTGTAAGATGTAACCAGGGACCCCCATGGTTGTGTAAGATGTAACCAGGGACCCCATGGTTGTGTAAGATGTAACCAGGGACCCCCATGGTTGTGTAAGATGTAACCAGGGACCCCCATGGTTGTGTAAGATGTAACCAGGGACCCCCATGGTTGTGTAAGATGTAACCAGGGACCCCCATGGTTGTGTAAGATGTAACCAGGGACCCCCATGGTTGTGTAAGATGTAACCAGGGACCCCATGGTTGTGTAAGATGTAACCAGGGACCCCATGGTTGTGTAAGATGTAACCAGGGAACCCCATGGTTGTGTAAGATGTAACCAGGGACCCCATGGTTGTGTAAGATGTAACCAGGGACCCCATGGTTGTGTAAGATGTAACCAGGGACCCCATGGTTGTGTAAGATGTATCCAGGGACCCCATGGTTGTGTAAGATGTATCCAGGGACCCCCATGGTTGTGTAAGATGTAACCAGGGACCCCCATGGTTGTGTAAGATGTAACCAGGGACCCCCATGGTTGTGTAAGATGTATCCTGGGACCCCCATGGTTGTGTAAGATGTATCCAGGGACCCCCCCATGGTTGTGTAAGATGTAACCAGGGACCCCATGGTTGTGTAAGATGTATCCAGGTACCCCATGGTTGTGTAAGATGTATCCAGGGACCCCCATGGTTGTGTAAGATGTATCCAGGGACCCCATGGTTGTGTAAGATGTATCCAGGGACCCCCATGGTTGTGTAAGATGTATCCAGGGACCCCCATGGTTGTGTAAGATGTAACCAGGGACCCCATGGTTGTGTAAGATGTATCCAGGGACCCCATGGTTGTGTAAGATGTATCCAGGGACCCCCATGGTTGTGTAAGATGTAACCAGGGACCCCCATGGTTGTGTAAGATGTAACCAGGGACCCCCATGGTTGTGTAAGATGTAACCAGGGACCCCCATGGTTGTGTAAGATGTAACCAGGGGCCCCCATGGTTGTGTAAGATGTAACCAGGGACCCCCATGGTTGTGTAAGATGTAACCAAGGACCCCCATGGTTGTGTAAGATGTAACCAGGGACCCCATGGTTGTGTAAGATGTATCCAGGGACCCCATGGTTGTGTAAGATGTAACCAGGGACCCCCATGACTGTGTGTAAGATGTATCCAGGGACCCCATGGTTGTGTAAGATGTAACCAGGGACCCCATGGTTGTGTAAGATGTAACCAGGGACCCCATGGTTGTGTAAGATGTAACCAGGGACCCCATGGTTGTGTAAGATGTAACCAGGGACCCCATGGTTGTGTAAGATGTAACCAGGGACCCCATGGTTGTGTAAGATGTAACCAGGGACCCCCATGGTTGTGTAAGATGTAACCAGGGACCCCATGGTTGTGTAAGATGTAACCAGGGACTCCATGGTTGTGTAAGATGTAACCAGGGACCCCCATGACTGTGTAAGATGTATCCAGGGACCCCATGGTTGTGTAAGATGTACCCATGGACCCCATGGTTGTGTAAGATGTATCCAGGGACCCCATGGTTGTGTAAGATGTACCCATGGACCCCATGGTTGTGTAAGATGTAACCAGGGACCCCCATGGTTGTGTAAGATGTAACCAGGGACCCCCATGGATGTGTAAGATGTAACCAGGGACCCCATGGTTGTGTAAGATGTACCCATGGACCCCATGGTTGTGTAAGATGTATCCAGGGACCCCTTGATTTTGTGTAAGAAATAATTAAGACATCATGGGTGAGAAAAAGTTGTTTTTGAAAAAGTTGACATTTTGCACCGCATCTCTTGTGGTGCAGGTGTACCGTTATGTAACTGTACCTCGCTGTTGTGTACCGTTATGTAACTGTACCTCGCTGTTGTGTACCGTTATGTAACTGTACCTCGCTGTTGTGTACCGTTATGTAACTGTACCTCGCTGTTGTGTACCGTTATGTAACTGTACCTCGCTGTTGTGTACCGTTATGTAACTGTACCTCGCTGTTGTGTAGCGTTATGTAACTGTACCTCGCTGTTGTGTACCGTTATGTAACTGTACCTCGCTGTTGTGTACCGTTATGTAACTGTACCTCGCTGTTGTGTACCTTTATGTAACTGTACCTCGCTGTTGTGTACCGTTACGTAACTGTACCTCGCTGTTGTGTACCGTTATGTAACTGTACCTCGCTGTTGTGTACCGTTATGTAACTGTACCTCGCTGTTATGTACCGTTATGTAACTGTACCTCGCTGTTGTGTACCGTTATGTAACTGTACCTCGCTGTTGTGTACCGTTATGTAACTGTACCTCGCTGTTGTGTACCGTTATGTAACTGTACCTCGCTGTTGTGTACCGTTATGTAACTGTACCTCGCTGTTATGTACCGTTATGTAACTGTACCTCGCTGTTATGTACCGTTATGTAACTGTACGTCGCTGTTGTGTACCGTTATGTAACTGTACCTTGCTGTTCTAACAGTGTTGTGTACCGTTATGTAACTGTACCTCCTTGTTCTAACAGTGTTGTGTACCGTTATGTAACTGTACCTTGCTGTTCTAACAGTGTTGTGTACCGTTATGTAACTGTACCTTGCTGTTCTAACAGTGTTGTTTACCGTTATGTAACTGTACCTTGCTGTTCTAACAGTGTTGTGTACCGTTACGTAGCTGTACCTCGCTGTTCTGACAGTGCTGTGTTCCGTTACGTAGCTGTACCTCGCTGTTCTGACAGTGTTGTGCGCCGCTTTGTTACGGTAACTCCTGTTATAGCAGTGTTATGTAATAACCCGTTATAATAGTGTTGTGTACCGTTATGTAACTGTATCCCGGTGCTGTAAGTGTTGTGTATCGTTATATCACGGCATCTCTTCTTATAACAGTATTGTGTTCCGTTATGTTACGGTAACTTTTGCTATATCACTGTTATATACTGTTATGTAACTACCTCCTGAGCAGTGTTGTGTACCAGATCATCCGTTCTGTGGCGGATGTGTTTGCCCGGCGGGAAGGGGGGGGGGGAGGGAGATTGGGCCACCAGTAGCAACAGCCTGGTTGAACAGGCGCTAGACAAAAGGTTGTGACCTCGGGCCAGGCTCTGAGGTTCAACAACAACGTCTCAACACTATATTACTCCTGTTACTGATGCATGATTGTTATATACCTGTTGCAACTATCCTGTTTACTGTTGATTTTCTCTCTCTCTCTTTCTCTCTCCCTCCCCCCTTTCCCACTCTCCCTTTCTCTCTCCCTCTCCCTCCCCTCCCCTCCCCTCTTCCTCTCTCCCCCCCTCTTCCTCTCTCTCCCTCTCCCTCCCTCAAGGCTGTTAACACACACATACAAGACAATTAAGTGAAGACAACAAGTAAAAGAATTGAGTGAATGAATCTTTGTGACATCAAGGTAAGTGTGAGGGAGGGAGAGGAAGGTAAGTGGGAGGGAGAGAGGGAAGGTAAGTGGGAGGGAGGGAGGGAAGGTAAGTGGGAGGGAGGGAGGGACGGTAAGTGGGAGGGAGAGAGGGAAGGTAAGTGGGAGGGAGGGAGAGAGGGAAGGTAAGTGGGAGGGAGGGAGAGAGGGAAGGTAAGTGGGAGGGAGGGAGAGAGGGAAGGTAAGTGGGAGGGAGGGAGAGAGGGAAGGTAAGTGGGAGGGAGGGAGAGAGGTAAGGTATGTGGGAGGGAGGGAGAGAGGGAAGGTAAGTGGGAAGGAGGGAGAGAGGGAAGGTAAGTGGGAGGGAGGGAGAGAGGGAAGGTAAGTGGGAGGGAGGGAGAGAGGGAAGGTAAGTGGGAGGGAGGGAGAGAGGGAAGGTAAGTGGGAGGGAGGGAGAGAGGGAAGGTAAGTGGGAGGGAGGGAGAGAGGGAAGGTAAGTGGGAGGGAGGGAGAGAGGGAAGGTAAGTGGGAGGGAGGGAGAGAGGGAAGTTAAGTGTGAGGGAGGGAGAGAGGGAAGTGTGAGGGAGGGAGAGAGGGAAGGTAAGTGTGAGGGAGGGAGAGAGGGAAGTTAAGTGTGAGGGAGGGAGAGAGGTAAGTGTGAGGGAGGGAGAGAGGGAAGGTAAGTGTGAGGGAGGGAGAGAGGAAAGGTAAGTGTGAGGGAGGGAGAGAGGAAAGGTAAGTGTGAGGGAGGGAGAGAGGTAAGGTAAGTGGGAGGGAGGGAGAGAGGGAAGGTAAGTGGGAGGGAGGGAGAGAGGGAAGGTAAGTGGGAGGGAGGGAGAGAGGGAAGGTAAGTGTGAGGGAGGGAGAGAGGGAAGTTAAGTGTGAGGGAGGGAGAGAGGGAAGTTAAGTGTGAGGGAGGGAGAGAGGGAAGTTAAGTGTGAGGGAGGGAGAGAGGGAAGGTAAGTGTGAGGGAGGGAGAGAGGGAAGGTAAGTGTGAGGGAGGGAGAGAGGGAAGGTAAGTGGGAGGGAGAGAGGGAAGGTAAGTGTGAGGGAGGGAGAGAGGGAAGGTAAATGGGAGAGAGGGAAGGTAAGTGGGAGGGAGGGAAGGTAAGTGGGAGGGAGAGAGGGAAGGTAATTGGGAGGAGAGAGGGAAGGTAATTGGGAGGAGAGAGGGAAGGTAATTGGGAGGAGGGAGAGAAGGTAAGTGGGAGGGAGGGAGAGAAGGTAAGTGGGAGGGAGGGAGAGAAGGTAAGTGGGAGGGAGGGAGGGAAGGTAAGTGGGAGGGAGGAAGGGAGAGACGGAAGGTAAGTGGGAGGGAGGGAGTGAAGGAAAGTGGGAGGGAGGGAGGGAAGGCAAGTGGGAGGGAGGGAAAGAGGGAAGGTAAGTGGGAGGGAGGGAGAGAGGGAAGGTAAGTGGGAGGGAGGGAGAGAGGGAAGGTAAGTGGGAGGGAGGGAGAGAGGGAAGGTAAGTGGGAGGGAGGGAGAGAGGGAAGGTAAGTGGGAGGGAGGGAAGGTAAGTGGGAGGGAGGGAGAGAGGGAAGATAAGTGGGAGGGAGGGAGAGAGGGAAGGTAAATGGGAGAGAGGGAGAGAGGGAAGGTAAGTGGGAGGGAGGGAGAGAGGGAATGTAAGTGGGAGGGAGGGAGAGAGGGAAGGTAAGTGGGAGGGAGGGAGAGAGGGAAGGTAAGTGGGAGGGAGGGAAGGTAAGTGGGAGGGAGGAAGAGAGGGAAGGTAAATGGGAGAGAGGCAAGGTAAGTGGGAGGGAGGGAAGGTAGGTGGGTGGGAGGGAAGGTAAGTGGGAGGGAGAGAGGGAAGGTAATTGGGAGGAGAGAGGGAAGGTAATTGGGAGGAGGGGGGGAAGGTAAGTGGGAGGGAGGGATGGTATGTGGGAGGGAGGGAGAGAAGGTAAGTGGGAGGGAGGGAGAGAGGGAAGGTAAGTGGGAGGGAGAGAGGGGGAAGGTAAGTGTGAGGGAAGGAGGGAAGGTAAGTGGGAGGGAGGGAGGGAAGGTAAGTGGGAGGGAGGGAGGGAGGGAGGGCAAGTGGGAGGGAGGAGAGGGAAGGTAAGTGGGAGGGAGGGAGGGAGGGAGGGAGGGCAAGTGGGAGGGAGGAGAGGGAAGGTAAGTGGGAGGGAGAGAGGGGGAAGGTAAGTGTGAGGGAGGGAGAGAATGCACGTGGGAGGGAGGAGAGGAAAGGTAAGTGGGAGGGAGAGAGGGAAGGTAAGTGGGAGGGAAGGAGGGAAGGTAAGTGGGAGGGAGGGAGGGAAGGTAAGTGGGAGGGAGGGAGGGAGGGAGGGCAAGTGGGAGGGAGGAGAGGGAAGGTAAGTGGGAGGGAGGGAGGGAGGGAGGGCAAGTGGGAGGGAGGAGAGGGAAGGTAAGTGGGAGGGAGGGAGGGAGGGAAGGCAAGTGGGAGGGAGGAGAGGGAAGGTAAGTGGGAGGGAGGGAGAGAGGGAAGGTAAGTGGGAGGGAGGGAGAGAGGGAAGGTAAGTGAGAGGAAGAGAGGGAAGGTAAGTGGGAGAGAGAGAGGGACAGAAGGTAAATGGGAGGGAGGGAAGGAAGGCAAGTGGGATAGAGAGGGAAGGAAGGTAAATGGGAGGGAAGGAAGGTAAGTGAGAGAGAGAGAGGGAAGGGGGGATGAGGAGGAAGGTAAATGGTGCTAGGTGACGTGTGGTAATGGTAGATGACGTGTGGTGGTGTTGGGTGACGTGTGGTGGTGGTAGATGACGTGTGGTGGTGTTAGATGACGTGTGGTGGTGGTAGATGACGTGTGGTGGTGGTGGTAGATGACGTGTGGTGGTGTTGGGTGACGTGTGGTGGTGGTAAATGACGTGTGGTGGTGTTGGGTGACGTGTGGTGGTGTTGGGTGACGTGTGATGGTGGTAAATGACGTGTGGTGGTGTTAGATGACGTGTGGTGGTGGTAGATGACGTGTGGTGGTGTTGGGTGACGTGTGGTGGTGGTAAATGACGTGTGGTGGTGTTGGGTGACGTGTGGTGGTGGTAAATGACGTGTGGTGGTGTTAGATGACGTGTGGTGGTGGTAGATGATGTGTGGTGGTGGTGGTAGATGACGTGTGGTGGTGTTAGATGACGTGTGGTGGTGGTAGATGACGTGTGGTGGTGGTGGTAGATGACGTGTGGTGGTGGTAGATGACGTGTGGTGGTGTTAGATGACGTGTGGTGGTGGTAGATTACGTGTGGTGGTGGTAGATGACGTGTGGTGGTGGTGGTAGATGACGTGTGGTGGTGGTAGATGACGTGTGGTGGTGTTAGATGACGTGTGGTGGTGGTAGATGACGTGTGGTGGTGTTAGATGACGTGTGGTGGTGGTAGATGACGTGTGGTGGTGGTAGATGACGTGTGGTGGTGGTGGTAGATGACGTGTGGTGGTGGTAGATGACGTGTGGTGGTGGTAGATGACGTGTGGTGGTGTTAGATGACGTGTGGTGCTGGGTGACGTGTGGTGATGGTAGATGACGTGTGGTGGTGGTAGATGACGTGTGGTGGTGGTAGATTACGTGTGGTGGTGGTAGATGACGTGTGGTGGTGATAGACGTGTGTTGGTGTTAAATGACGTTTGGTGGTGGGAGGGAGGGAGGGAGGGAGGGAGGGAGGGAAGGTAAGAGAGAGGGAAGGTAAGTGGGAGAGAGGGAGGGAAAGAAGGTAAGTGGGAGGGAGGGAAGGAAGGCAAGTGGGACAGAGAGGGAAGGAAGGTAAATGGGAGGGAAGGAAGGTAAGCGAGAGAGAGAGAGGGAAGGGGGGATGAGGAAGGTAAATGGTGCTAGGTGACGTGTGGTAATGGTAGATGACGTGTGGTGGTGGTAAATGACGTGTGATGATGGTAGATGACGTGTGGTGGTGTTAGATGACGTGTGGTGGTGGTAGATGACGTGTGGTGGTAGATGACGTGTTGTGGTGGTAGATGACGTGTGGTGGTGGTAGATGACGTGTGGTGGTAGATGACGTGTTGTGGTGTTAGATGACGTGTGGTGGTAGATGACGTGTTGTGGTGGTAGATGACGTGTGGTGGTGGTAGATGACGTGTGGTGGTAGATGACGTGTGGTGGTGTTAGATGACGTGTGGTGGTGGTAGATGACGTGTGGTGGTAGATGACGTGTGGTGGTGTTAGATGACGTGTGGTGGTGTTAGATGACGTGTGGTGGTGGTAGATGACGTGTGGTGGTAGATGACGTGTTGTGGTGGTAGATGACGTGTGGTGGTGTTAGATGACGTGTGGTGGTGCTGGGTGACGTGTGGTGATGGTAGATGACGTGTGGTGGTGGTAGATGACGTGTGGTGGTAGATGACGTGTGGTGGTGTTAGATGACGTGTGGTGGTGTTAGATGACGTGTGGTGGTGGTAGATGACGTGTGGTGGTAGATGACGTGTTGTGGTGGTAGATGACGTGTGGTGGTGTTAGATGACGTGTGGTGGTGCTGGGTGACGTGTGGTGATGGTAGATGACGTGTGGTGGTGGTAGATGACGTGTGGTGGTGTTAGATGACGTGTGGTGGTGGTAGATGACGTGTGGTGGTAGATGACGTGTTGTGGTGGTAGATGACGTGTGGTGGTGTTAGATGACGTGTGGTGGTGCTGGGTGACGTGTGGTGATGGTAGATGACGTGTGGTGGTGGTAGATGACGTGTGGTGGTGTTAGATGACGTGTGGTGGTGCTGGGTGACGTGTGGTGGTGGTAGATGACGTGTGGTGGTGATAGAAGACGTGTGTTGGTGTTAAATGACGTGTGGTGGTGCTGGGTGACGTGTGGTGGTGGTAGATGACTTGTGGTGCTAGGTGACGTGTGGTGGTGTTAGGAGACGTGTGGTGGTGGTGCTGGGTGACGTGTGGCGGTGCTAGGTAACGTGTGGCGGTGTTAGGTGACGTATAGTGTGCTAGGTGACGTGTGGCGGTGCTAGATGAAGTGTGGATGTGTTAGGTGATGTGTATTGTGCTAGGTGACTTATGGTAGTGCTAGGGGACGTGTGGCAGTGGTGCTAGGTGACGTGTGATGAGGATGGGTGAAGTGAGGTTGGGTTAGTTGACTGGGGTGTGTCAGGTGACAGGGGGTGTATGAGTCAGGTGACTGGGGAGTGTTTGAGTCAGGTGACTGGGGAGTGTTTGAGTGAGGTGACTGGTGGCTGTATGAGTCAGGCGACTGGGGTGTATGAGTCAGGCGACTGGGGTGTATGAGTCAGGCGACTGGGGTGTATGAGTCAGGCGACTGGGGTGTATGAGTCAGGCGACTGGGGTGTATGAGTCAGGTGACTGGGGGTATATGAGCCAGGAGACTGGGGTGTATGAGTCAGGTGACTGGGGTGTATGAGTCAGGTGACTGGGGACTGTATGAGTCAAGTGACTGAGATGTATGAGTCAGGTGACTGAGTAGTGTTTGAGTGAGGTGACTGGTGGGTGTATGAGTCAGGTGACTGGGGAGTGTATGAGTCAGGTGACTGGGGAGTGTATGAGTCAGGTGACTGGGGAGTGTATGAGTCAGGTGACTGGGGAGTGTATGAGTCAGGTGACTGGGGAGTGTATGAGTCAGGTGACTGGGGAGTGTATGAGTCAGGTGACTGGGGAGTGTATGAGTCAGGTGACTGGGGAGTGTATGAGTCAGGTGACTGGGGAGTGTATGAGTCAGGTGACTGGGGAGTGTATGAGTCAGGTGACTGGGGAGTGTATGAGTCAGGTGACTGGGGAGTGTATGAGTCAGGTGACTGGGGAGTGTATGAGTCGGGTGACTGGGGAGTGTATGAGTCGGGTGACTGGGGAGTGTATGAGTCGGGTGACTGGGGAGTGTATGAGTCGGGTGACTGGGGAGTGTATGAGTCGGGTGACTGGGGAGTGTATGAGTCGGGTGACTGGGGAGTGTATGAGTCGGGTGACTGGGGAGTGTATGAGTCGGGTGAGTGGGGAGTGAATGAGTCGGGTGACTGGGGAGTGTATGAGGGTGACTGGGGAGTGTATGAGTCGGGTGACTGGGGAGTGTATGAGTCGGGTGACTGGGGAGTGTATGAGTCGGGTGACTGGGGAGTGTATGAGTCGGGTGACTGGGGAGTGTATGAGTCGGGTGACTGGGGAGTGTATGAGTCGGGTGACTGGGGAGTGTATGAGTCGGGTGACTGGGGAGTGTATGAGTCGGGTGACTGGGGAGTGTATGAGTCGGGTGACTGGGGAGTGTATGAGTCGGGTGACTGGGGAGTGTATGAGTCGGGTGACTGGGGAGTGTATGAGTCGGGTGACTGGGGAGTGTATGAGTCGGGTGACTGGGGAGTGTATGAGTCGGGTGACTGGGGAGTGTATGAGTCGGGTGACTGGGGAGTGTATGAGTCGGGTGACTGGGGAGTGTATGAGTCGGGTGACTGGGGAGTGTATGAGTCGGGTGACTGGGGAGTGTATGAGTCGGGTGACTGGGGAGTGTATGAGTCGGGTGACTGGGGAGTGTATGAGTCGGGTGACTGGGGAGTGTATGAGTCGGGTGACTGGGGAGTGTATGAGTCGGGTGACTGGGGAGTGTATGAGTCGGGTGACTGGGGAGTGTATGAGTCGGGTGACTGGGGAGTGTATGAGTCGGGTGACTGGGGAGTGTATGAGTCGGGTGACTGGGGAGTGTATGAGTCGGGTGACTGGGGAGTGTATGAGTCGGGTGACTGGGGAGTGTATGAGTCGGGTGACTGGGGAGTGTATGAGTCGGGTGACTGGGGAGTGTATGAGTCGGGTGACTGGGGAGTGTATGAGTCGGGTGACTGGGGAGTGTATGAGTCGGGTGACTGGGGAGTGTATGAGTCGGGTGACTGGGGAGTGTATGAGTCAAGTGACTGAGATGTATGAGTCAGGTGACTGAGTAGTGTTTGAGTGAGGTGACTGGGGAGTGTATGAGTCAGGTGACTGGGGAGTGTATGAGTCAGGTGACTGGGGAGTGTATGAGTCAGGTGACTGGGGAGTGTATGAGTCAGGTGACTGGGGAGTGTATGAGTCAGGTGACTGGGGAGTGTATGAGTCAGGTGACTGGGGAGTGTATGAGTCAGGTGACTGGGGAGTGTATGAGTCAGGTGACTGGGGTGTATGAGGGTACATTACAGTGTTAGCCGCTACGTCTGACGTACGTCATGAACTGCGTCAACATAGACGACCTTCACAAGTGGTAACATCAAGAAGCAGGTGTGTGCGCGGCCTTTCGAGGTTGTGTGTGTGTGTGTGTGTGTGTGTACTCACCTAGTTGTACTCACCTAGTTGAGGTTGCAGGGGTCGAGTCCTAGCTCCTGGCCCCGCCTCTTCACTGGTCGCTACTAGGTCACTCTCCCTGAACCATGAGCTTTATCGTACCTCTGCTTAAAGCTATGTATGGATCCTGCCTCCACTACATCGCTTCCCAAACTATTCCACTTCCTGACTACTCTGTGGCTGAAGAAATACTTCCTAACATCCCTGTGATTCATCTGTGTCTTCAACTTCCAACTGTGTCCCCGTGTTACTGTGTCCAGTCTCTGGAACATCCTGTCTTTGTCCACCTTGTCAATTCCTCGCAGTATTTTATATGTCTTTATCATGTCTCCCCTGACCCTCCTGTCCTCCAGTGTCGTCAGGCCGATTTTCTTTAACATTTCTTCGTAGAACAATCCCCTTAGCTCTGGGACTAGTCTTGTTGCAAACCTTTGCACTTTCTCAAATTTCTTCACGTGCTTGACCAAGTGTGGGTTCCAAACTGGTGATGCATACTCCAGTATGGGTCTGACGTACACGGAGTACAGAGTCTTGAACGATTCCTTGCTTAGGTATCGGAACGCTATTCTTAGATTTGCTAGGCGCCCATGTGCCGCAGCAGTTATCTGGATGATGTGCGCCGCAGGAGATGTGCTCGGTATTATATTCACCCCAAGATCCTTTTCCTTGAATGAGGTTTGCAGTCTTTCGCCACCTAGCCTATAATCTATCTGCGGTCTTCTTTGCCCTTTCCCGATATTCATGACTTTGCATTTGGCGGGGTTAAATTCGAGGAGCCAGTTCGTGAGATCGAGTCTCAACTCCCGGTTCCTTCACCTCTGCTGTCCGCTTCTGGGTTCAGTCTCTTGTAACTTCGAGTGCCTTATCATACCTCCTTTTAAAACTATGTATGGATTCTACCTCTACCGCTCCACTCTCCAGGTTTCTCCATATTCTGAATGAGGCTGAAGAAATACTTCTTAACATCCCTGTGACATTCGTGTGTGTACTCGCCTATATGTATTCACCTACATGTGGTTGCAGGGTTTTGTTTCGGCTCCTGGCACCGCCTCTTAACTTGTTGCCTGCCACACTCTCACATTCCTAGCCTCATGGACCTTATCGTACCTGCCCTGACAGCTGTCGAGGTCATTCCACTTCCCGACCATCCTGAGACTGAAGAAATACTTTCTGACTTCCCTGTGAATCATCTGTCTTTAACTTCTATCTGTGTCCCCGAATACCTGTTTCCTGTCTCTCAAATTGCCTGTCCCTGTCTTCCTTATCATTTCCTCAGAACATTTTGTATGTTGTCTCTCCTGATCCTTCTGTCCTACGAGTCTTGTTGCATACTTCTGCACTCTCTCTAGTTCTCAACATACTTCCTCAGGTGTGGGTGTCATACTGGTGCTACGTACTCCAAGATGGGCCTGACATATGTTGTATAAAGTGCCAGGAAGGACTCTGTGTTGAGATTCCTGAAGGTCACACTCAGATTTGCCAGGCGAGCATTGGCTGCAGAGGTTTTTCGGTTGATCTGAGCCTCCGGTGATATGCTAGGCACTAGGCTTACTCCCAGGTCTTTCTCCATGAATGTGGTCTGCAACCTCTGTCCCTCAAGTCTACACTATGTGTGGTCTTCAGACCCCTTCCCCAATCTTCATAACCTTGCATTTGCTGAGGTTGAATTCAAACATCCACTCATCTGACCAATCCTGCAGTTTGTCCAGATGCATCTGTAGCCTTTTCCCATTCTCATCTGTTTTTATCCTCATTAGTTTTACATCAGCGAACAGTGATACATCTGACTCAGTCCCATCTGGCACTTCAAATAAACCAGAACCAGTACTGGCCCTATTACTGATCCTTGTAGTACACTGCTCATTACTCATCACTCTTTGCTTCCTTCCCGTAAGGTACTTTCTGATCTACCAGAGTACATTCCCTATTATTCCTGCTTGCTTCTCAAGTTTTTGACCCATTCTCATGTGGGGTGCAGTATCAAATGCCTCTTTGCAGCCTAAGAAAAGGCAGTCCACCCAAGTTCATCTCTTCTGGCTCACTTCTGTTACTTTGTCATACAATTCCAACCCGTTCTGGTTATTGTTTAAGCCACTTCTCTCCAAGTGTTCTACCACTCTCCTGATCATCTGCTCCCTTACCTTTTATAGTACTATATGTGTCGGTAAAACTGGCCTGTGGTTCATTGTCTGTTGCCTATCTCCTTTTTTAAATATAGGTACAATGTTCACTCTCTGGCAACCATCCCGTGGTCATTGATTTGTTGTAGATCTTAGCTCGTGGTTCGGACAGTGATTCTGCTCCCTCTCGCAGGATCATGGAGGAATTCTGTCAGGTCCCACTGTCTTTAATGTATCCAGCTCTCTCAAAAGTATTTTCTACCTCTTGTGTGTGTGAGTCCAGTATCTGCTGTTGTACTACTTTTCCCAGGCTTCCTGGCAATGTCGCTAGCACCACTGAGAAGTCTTCTTTAAATTATTTGTTCAGCACTTTGAAGACACTCTTGTCATTTTCAGGGAGCTCTCTTCCTTCTTCAGTCGAAATATCCGGTCTTTTACTGTTGTTTTTCTTCTGATGTTGTTGTGCAGTAGTATTGACTCAGGTTTAGCTTTGCCTGCATGGTTATTCTCAAACTGTAGCTCAGTGTTTCTCCTCACCCCTGCTTATTCATTTGTGGTTAGTCTGTTTGATTCTCTTTTCTCATCTGTCCTCTGCTTTCTATAGATTTTCTACACTCCTGCTTCTTTTTTTTTCTGTCTGCATCTTTGGTTGAACCAAGGGCTCTCTTTGGATTTATATTTTCAGTTTTTCGTCTAGGACTGAGTTTTCCGCTGCTTCCCGGCACTTTCCAACTACGTACTCCTTCATCTCATCTACTGAGTTCTCCCTCTAGTTCCCTGTCCCACTGCACTGCATTTGCGAACTCCTTCATTCCTGCAAAGTTCCATCTAAAGTCTGGCTTCTTGCACCTTCCGCTTGCCACTCTTCCCTCTAGATTTAGCTCCACAAGGTACTCCAAGTTCAGTACTACATGGTCATTAGTACCCGGGGGCTCCATATTCTATTTCTCCTGTGTCGTAAGTACTTATGGTAAATACTAAGCCCAGCCTTGCTGGCACATTCCTCTCTTTTGTTGTATCCTTAACATGCTGGTATATAAAGTCTTCCGAGACCACCTCCATCAGCTTAGCCCTCTCTGTTTCCAGTCCTCCATGTGGGTCCCAGCTCTCCCAATTTATTTATGCTTGAAATCAACCATGATAAGTAACTTTGCCTTATCCCTGTGTGCACTCCTAGCTCCTTCAACTATGACGTCACCCATCACTGTGTTGTCTTCATATTCCTGCCACGGTCTCTTATTGTTAGGTGGCGGGTTGTATATCACTGTACTCACCTAATTGTGGTTGCAGGGGTCGATACTCAGTTCCTGGCCCCGCATCTTCACTGAACGCTGCTAGGTCCTCTCTCTCCCTGCTCCCTGAAGTTTATCATACCTCGTCTTAAAGCTGTATATGGTTCCTGCCTCCACTACATCACTCGCCAGACTATTCCAATTCGTGATACTCTATGGCTGAAGAAATACTTCCTAACATTCCTGTGACTCATCTGAGTCTTCAACTTCCAAGGGTGACCCCTCGTTTGTGTGTGTGTGTGTGTGTGTGTGTGTGTGTGTGTGTGTGTGTGTGTGCGCTTGTATAATCATAATTATAATGCTAATGATGACTATATAAATATAATGGTAATAACTCTTTAGAAAAAATAATCTAAAAAATGTACGTATATCAGCACCATAATAGTGATAATAATAATAATAATAATTATGCTACTATCAGTATTATTACTACTACTGCTAATAATAATAATTGTAATAATATAGGGAAGAAACACGTGAAAGCAAACTAAATAAATCCATAAGTACGAAGATAATTTATATATTAAACATTAATGCTACGATGTTTATTGAGACTAATAGAGAGAGAGAGGGAGGGAGGTTATTACACAATTACAGCCAGGGTGAGAGAGAGAGGTAGGAGCCTGGACCAAGGTTATCGAGTGACATGCTTTTCAACTCTTAATGCCACGTAAACAGTAAGGGTAGAAGGGTCAAGGTAGCGCCTATGGAATCAGCAGTCAGCCTGGGCCCTCGTCCAGGTGACCTAGACACATTTGTGTTTTAACTTTTAATGCTCTGAACTCATCGCCTCTGATGTATCGTTGTTGTTGTTTGTTTATTGTTGCTATTGGTTGTTGTTGTTGGGTGATAAGTGTCACGTAGTGTGGTAGTCAGCGCTCGGCTCACTACCTAAGGAACTCCAACATTCCTCCAACCTCCACACCTGGTTGGAGGAATGTGCAAGTCTTCAAATACTTGCTACCTATGTAACTAACATCGCCGAGCTCTCAGTAGTACCAGTACCAGTAACCAGTTACCAGTGTCAGTAGTGACTCACTGTAACCGCCTGTGTGAATCACTTGTTATTCACTGTTACCGCTGACCCTAGCATGATTTGCCTATGATACTCAAATATAGACACCTTGTATTGTGCCAAAACAAAAGCATTCACATTGCTAAACTCACAAATTATGATGTAGTCACTTAGCCTTAATACCATAATCTGTAAGGATTTAATGTTAAGAATTAATCTAAGTCTGCTCGAAATGCCTAGCCATGCTAGGTGTCCTAGTGGCCCTCTCTGTAATTAGTATTTTATAACATGTAAACCACACAATACCCAAAACCTGTAAACCCCACATTGTAACCATTATAGAGAATAAACTTGAATTGAATGCCGTCATTATCACTTCCTCCATATGGCCTTTGGGTTACGATCTTCCCCTATCACATTCTCAAGGCTCATGACTAATATCTATAGAGGTCTCATAGGTAATGCACTTATGGTGTACTTAGATGACGTAATCGTCATGTCTGAAGACGTGGATACACACTTGAAAAGACCTGATGTAGTACTTGGCGAGCTTGAAGAAGCCAATTTAAAGATCAAACTGTTTAAATGTCAATTTTTCAGATCAGAAATCAAGTTTCTTGGTCATGTAGTCACTCCTAGAGGGGTTACGACTGACCAAAGTAACTGCAGTACTAAATTTTCCATCTACCAAAACTGCTGATGCCGTAAGATCCTTTGTGGGCTTAGCAGGTTTTTATAGATCTTTCATTGCCAATTTTTCTTCCATAGCAGCTCTTCTGAGTTGCTCAAGAAAGATGCTCTTTTTGTTTGGACCTTCCGTCAAGAAAGAGCATTCCAAACTCTAAAAGAAAAGCTAACATCTGCTCCAATTTTGAAATTTCCAGATTTTTCTAATTATTATTATTATAATCAACGGGGAAGCGCTAAACCCGGAGGATTATACAGCGCCTGGGGGGGGGGATGTGGAAGGCATTCAGGCTTAATTCGGGGAACTGGAGCACAGATCCAATTCCCTAAATCAAGAGCCCCTCACCAACATCAAGGAACCTTCCTTGAGGGGAGATTTTTCTAAGCCCTTCTATCTGACAACTGATGCTAGTTCTATTGGCATAGGTGCCGTACTAGCTCAGAAGACTGATGGCAAGTACAAGACAGTTGCATTTGCTAGCCGGGTCCTTACGAAGGCTGAATGTTATTATACAGTAACTGAGCAAGAAGCTTTACTAATAGTATGGTATTTAAAGCACTTCCGAGACATTATTTATCAGTACTCTGTCCATGTCTTGAGAGATCATGCTCCACTGATACCTTTATTCCAGAACAAATAACCTACTGGAAGGTTAGCCAGATGGACCTTGACAATCCTACCTTTAAACACTTACCTGGTAAGTCAAATGTAGTCGCAGAAGCTTTATCACGACATGTTAGTATAGTAACTGCAGACCCTCCATTTACTGCTGAGGATGTAAAGAATGCTCAACGAACAGATCCCATGTGGTCTGGTGTGATTCGATTCCTGCTCCAGGAAGATCTTATAATGACTGTGAAGCCACCAGCACCCATCAGTGACTGTCATGGACCAAGAATTACTGTATCGAACAGCCGAGTTGGGTACTCCTAGCAGACGGGTATACCAGTTAGTAATTCCACAGACACTAGTGAATGTAGCCTTACAGCTAGTTCACGATGTACCAGGTGTTGCACACCCTGGTATGGATCGTTCAGTAAAACAAGCCAGATTGAAATACTTTTGGCCTCGTATGGCAACTGATGTTTCTGAGTATGTTAAGAAATGTAGTGTCTGCATGCAACATAAAGGTAATGTTAATGGTCCTAATCCAATCCAGGTGTATCCAACTACTAGCAATCTGTGGGAAAGAGTTGCGCTTGATCTGTTAACTAATTTCCAATGTTCCCTCCAGGGCAACAAACATCTGTTTGTTATGGTAGGCCATTTCACCATATATTGTGAATTAGTTCCTATTGCAGATAAGACTGCTGAGACAGTAGCTAAAGCGCTTAAAGAACGTATTATCTGCAGGGATACCACTCGTAAGTCCCTAGTAACAAGTAATGGAGGTGAATTCTGTAATGAGATTCTTGAAAATTTGTGTACCTTGTACAAGATCTCTAAATCCACCATTGTTCCTCATCCTGCCAACAGTAGGTTAGCGGAACGAACCAATAAGAAAGTACTTGATGTCTCGAGAGCCACTATCAATCCCAGCAGTGAAACCTGGGATGAAGTTATACCTGATGTTCAGTGTGCCATAAATTCTGCTTAAAATGTTTCTATCGGTGTCACTCCACATTATGCATTGTAAGGTGTGGATAAACGTTTTCCTTATGAGTTGTTATATTCTAGCCCAAAAACCAAATTGCAACCCTGATGATTTCATAGCAACTCGTACCAGCTTAGCTCAGAGTGTCTTTACAAGAATCTGTGAAATACTTCATAAATCAACAGCAGAATTTACAAGAGTCGCTAACACTCGAGCAAAGCCGCCCAAAATCACAGTAGGTTTGAGAGTTATGCTGACTAACTTTAACAAAACGTCTGCAATGCCTAAGCTTGATCAGAAGTTTGTTAATGACAATAGTATAAGGTTAGTACTGGTCAGTATAAAGAATCGCATTTAGATCATATGAAATTAGTATGTGATGATTATGTTCCAACTCAGACTAATGTGGCTGACAATCTTCCTGATCCTGTACCCTCTACCTCTAATGCTCAGACGATCAACCTGAATGTCGTTATTCCCTGCGTACATGACGGGTATTGAGAAATCCGCAAGTATCATTTGTAACTACCAGGTCAGATCTGCCTCAACCACGGCATGAGTTAGCCAGTGCAACAGAGTTTGATCCTCCCAGAGATGACATCCATTCTGCATATGCCAGTCTCACTCTAGCAGAGTTGGGGTTAAATGTAAATAACCTGTATAGATGAATAGTTACAGTATCAACTTATTAATATTCAATAATTTTTTTTTGTATTCACATTCTCTCCAAATTCTGAGATTTAACAGTCTAGATTTGAGTGCTCCAAATCTGCCTTTTCTGTTAGATACCTCTTTCTTTGTATATATTCCTTCCTCAATCTGTAGATCACATGAATACAGATTGATCGATCAAATTTTTTTTATCACTTCTATTCTGTAATTCCAATGTTGATTCTCATTCTATGAGTTGTGCTATATCATACCTTGTAATGCATTGCAGTAAGTTACGTTAGCTTCAATTCCAATATTCTCCTTATGTAATAATGTTCAATTGTTGTGTACTATGACATTGTATAGAATCAGCCCAAGCTGTAAGCCTGTCGTCTCTAGTTTGTATTAGCTGTATGTTGGGATGACATACGTTAGCATCGCTGAGCTCTCAGTAGTACCAGTACCAGTAACCTGTTATTAGTGTCGTAGTGACTCGCTACCAACCATCTGTGTGAATCACTTGTTATTCACTGTTACCGCTGACCCTAGCATAATTTGAATGCCGCTCACCCCTCCGAGGCACTCAGCAAGCCAGTTCAAGTAGAGACATTAGAACAGACGGTAAGTCAGGCATGGCACTCCCCATATATTCCATCCAATGTACTAGAACATCCAACGTCAGTGTTTATTACCCAATCCATGTTTTGAACCCCACATGACACAGCATCAGCTATGTACCTGAGAAGTAGTCGAGTGTTGTTGGTCGCTTTCTGGGAAAGGATAAAAAATGAACCCCCCAGTAAAAATTAGCTGAATTGCCTGGCTTTATTGGTTTATCCTGGGTTACAAACACTTTTAGGGGTTAATCCGGATGAAGGGTTTTCCCTCCAGGACAACCCGAGGGTTGCATGGACCTTACAGCTAAAATGTCTTGTCATTGTAGCTGAATTATAAGGGTCACGACGGTATGAGAGCCGTATGACCCTTACAGCTAAACAATCTAGGTGTGTGTCTCATGTTTTCTGGTAAAGAGCGCTATTGTTGTAATGGATGAAGGTGCTGATAGTGTTGTGACTAGAGCGTTGGAGCGAGAAATTAGGCCACCGTAACCCGGTTAAGTGAACAAGGCTGCTTCAAGGAGAAGCACAACTGGGTGAAAGTCACAGCCTCTCACCACCACATGAACCGCAACACTTGCACCACCACCACCAGCTGGTAATGCTTGTTATTACAGTCATGCACTGGTCATGGGGCGCCCAGGAAGGTCCGACAAGGCAGGAATCACGGGTGAAGGGGACCACATCTACTCAGCATAAACATTATGTTGTAAATTGTTCAGAAAGCGGACAAGTTGATAAATGCTACGCTTGCGCAACATTTGGAAATCTTTATTCTGGAGACGTTTCGCCACGCAGTGGCTTCTTCAGTCCAGTGCAGAGAAAGGTGGAAGATGAGGAGTTGGAGGTAATCAGTCCCTCAGCATAGAGTCGGTGTGTTCAGTCCATCTGTCTTGATAAAAGATTAATGGACCGAACACATCGACTCTAGGCTGAGGGACTGATTACCTCAAACTCCTCCTCTTTTTCCACCGTTCTTCTTTGTATTGGACTGAAGAAGCCACTGGCTGGCGAAAGGTTTCCTCAGGAAAGATTCCCAAATGTTGCACAAGTGTCTCACTCTTCAGTTTAGAAACATTGTTTACAGATTAAACTAGGCATTGATGTTACCAAGCGTCGGCAATGACGAAATATTCTGGTATTATTCAGGTAAATAAAGACGAATACATTCACTTAAGACACTGCACCGTGGACCTTGATCACTTCACCAAGGTCAAGTGAGTCGTCGACACTCGTTTGTCTTCTTGCTAAATTAATAAGGTCAGTTTTACTTTTTAGATAAGTGTTATTATTGAAAATCTATAAATGGTGTTGAAACTAGTTTCAATATACTCGATGATTGTGAGGGCACCTAGGTGTTGTTCGACACATAATAGTTTGTGAGAGCACTTAGGTGTTATACATAGTTTACTGAGAGGGGACATCCTCTAGGAGACAAAAACAAGGAAGCATGATACCCTATATATATTTCCTCCAGCTGAGGTCCTCATCAGCAGAATACTGCATGTACTGTATGCTTGTTGCACCAGCATATAGTACATTATGTACAGTTAACCTAGGATTGCACAGTAAAGTTCAGCAGAGAGAGAGAGAGAGAGAGAGAGAGAGAGAGAGAGAGAGAGAGAGAGAGAGAGAGAGAGAGAGAGAGAGAGAGAGAGAGAGAGAGAAGGGGGAGGGAGGGGGTGGATGAGTGAGTGAAGGAGAGAGGTAGGGGGGGGGCACGTCAAGAGTATCACAACACAGCACCATCACAGACAGCAAGGCCAGTGTCTGAGAGCTGCTGCTGCTGTTTGTTGGTGCTGCTGTTAGTGCTAGTGCTGCATCTTCTTTTAGTGGTGCTGTTACCATTGGTGCTGAATCTTGTTGGCGGTGGTGCTCTTGTTAGTGTTGCATCGTATGTTGGTGGTGGTGCTGTTGCATTTTCTCGTGGTGGTGGTGCTGCTAGTGCTAGTGCTACATCTTCTCGTGGTGGTGGTGCTGCTGTTAGTGCTAGTGCTACATCTTCTCGTGGTGGTGCTGCTGTTAGTATTGGTGCTGAATCCTCTGTTATCGCTGTTGCTGCTGTTAGGGCTGGTGCTGCAGCTTCTCTTGGTTCTGCTGCTGCTGCCCTTGCTGTCAGTGCTGGTGCTGCATTTTTGTTAGTGCTAGTGGCGACGCTCTTGTTGCTGCTGTTAGTAGTGGTGATGGTGCTTTTGCTGTTTGTGTTGGTGCTTGTGCTGATGCAGTTAGTACTAGTACATCATCTGTTGGCGTTGCTACTAGTGCTGGTGCTGCAGCTTCAATTGGTGCTGCTGGTGCGTGTGCTGCTTCTGATGGCTTTGGTGGTGCTGGGGCTGAAGGTGGTGTTGCTGTTGGTGGTGCTGGTGACGGTGCTGCTGCTGTTAGCGTTGATGGTAGTGTTGTTATTTGTGTTAGTGGTGGTGGGGCTACTGTTGGTGCTAGAGACGGTGTTGTTGGTAGTGCTGAAGATGATGCTGGTGCTGGCTGGCCCGAACAGTGAAAGCAAATGGTCCTTACTCAATGTGAAGCGACCTCAAGGCTGGCTTGGCTTGGCTTGCAGAGTGGCTGTACCTGCCCAAGGCTTATTGTGGCTGTCTTATCCGTAACCTCCACACACACACACACACACACACACACACACACACACACACACACACACACACACACACACACACACACACACACACACACACACTCATACACTCACTTGCCTCTCAGTCCTCACACATGATCATTCAAACACTACCATCTCTCTCTTCAAGAATTATAGCCACGGTGTTCGAAAACTATCATTACGGTGTTTGAAAGTTATTACTACGGTGTTCGAAAATTAACAGCATAAGGCTCGTTTATAATAGTGTTCGTAAATTTTTAAAACGGTTTTTGGTAAATTTTTAAAACAGTGTTCGTAAATTATTACCTCATTGTTCGTACATTATTTTTAGAATGTTCGTAAATTATTAAAACAAGTGTTCGTAAATTCTTACTAGTGTTTATGATGAAGTGTTCGTACAGTGTTCGTGAATTACTAGCACAGTGTTCCTAAATAATTCCTGTATGTATTGGGCTCCACGTACGACACACGTTCAGAACTGAGCGTAAAACACATGTTCAGATCTGAACGTTTCCTGATGCTGTTCACCCAACGTTTGTTTCCTCATGCGACCATTTATTACCTTTGTGGTTAAAATGTACAGTTTTTTAAATGTTTATGTAACGTAACCTAACGTAGCCTAACTTTACCTTACCTAAGTTGACCCTAGCCTAACTTATTCTAACCTAACTTTACCTTACCTAACTTGACCCTAGCCTAACTTATTCTAACCTAACTTTACCTTACCTAACTTGACCCTAACCTAACCTATTCTAACCTAACTTTACCTTACCTAACTTGACCCTAGCCTAACTTATTCTAACCTAACTTTACCTTACCTAACTTGACCCTAACCTAACCTATTCTAACCTAACTTTACCTTACCTAACTTGACCCTAGCCTAACTTATTCTAACCTAACTTTACCTTACCTAACTTGACCCTAACCTAACCTATTCTAACCTAACTTTACCTTACCTAACTTGACCCTAGCCTAACTTATTCTAACCTAACTTTACCTTACCCAACTTGACCCTAACCTAACTTATTCTAACCTAACTTTACCTTACCTAACTTGACCCTAGCCTAACTTATTCTAACCTAACTTTACCTTACCTAACTTGACCCTAGCCTAACTTATTCTAACCTAACTTTACCTTACCTAACTTGACCCTAGCCTAACTTATTCTAACCTAACTTTACCTTACCTAACTTGACCCTAGCCTAACTTATTCTAACCTAACTTTACCTTACCTAACTTGACCCTAGCCTAACTTATTCTAACCTAACCTAACGTAGCCTAACCTTACCTTACCTAACTTGACCCTAGCCTAACTTATTCTAACCTAACTTTACCTTACCTAACTTGACGCTAACCTAACCTATTCTAACCTAACCTAACTTAACCTAACCTTATCTTACCTAACTTGACTCTAACCTAACCTAACGTAGCCTAACCTTACCTTACCTAACTTGACCCTAGCCTAACTTATTCTAACCTAACTTTACCTTACCTAACTTGACCCTAACCTAACCTATTCTAACGTAACCTAGCTTAACCTAACCTTATCTTACCTAACTTGACTCTAACCTAACCTAACGTAGCCTAACCTTACCTTACCTAACTTTACCTTACCTAACTTGACCCTAACCTAACCTATTCTAACCTAACCTAACTTAACCCAACCTTATCTTACCTAACTTGACTCTAACCTAACCTAACGTAGCCTAACCTTACCTTACCTAACTTGACCCTAACCTAACTTATTCTAACCTAACTTTACCTTACCTAACTTGACCCTAACCTAACCTATTCTAACCTAACCTAACTTAACCTAACCTTATCTTGCCTAACTTGACTCTAACCTAACCTAACGTAGCCTAACCTTACCTTACCTAACTTGACCCTAGCCTAACTTATTCTAACCTAACTTTACCTTACCTAACTTGACCCTAACCTAACCTATTCTAACCTAACCTAACTTAACCTAACCTTATCTTACCTAACTTGACTCTAACCTAACCTAACGTAGCCTAACCTTACCTTACCTAACTTGACCCTAGCCTAACTTATTCTAACCTAACTTTACCTTACCTAACTTGACCCTAACCTAACCTATTCTAACCTAACTTAACCTAACCTTATCTTACCTAACTTGACTCTAACCTAACCTAACGTAGCCTAACCTTACCTTACCTAACTTGACCCTAACCTAACTTATTCTAACCTAACTTTACCTTACCTAACTTGACCCTAACCTAACCTATTCTAACCTAACCTAACTTAACCTAACCTTATCTTACCTAACTTGACTCTAACCTAACCTAACGTAGCCTAACCTTACCTTACCTAACTTGACCCTAGCCTAACTTATTCTAACCTAACTTTACCTTACCTAACTTGACCCTAACCTAACCTATTCTAACCTAACCTAACTTAACCTAACCTTATCTTACCAAACTTGACTCTAACCTAACCTATTCTAACCTAACCTAACTTGACCTAACCTAACCTATTCTAACCTAACTTAACCTAAACTAACTTAACCTAACCTTACCTTACCTAACTTGACCCTAACCTAACCTTTTCTAACCTAACCTAACTTAACCTAACCTTACCTAACCTAACCTTACCAAACCTAACCTAACGTAACCTAATCTTACCGTACCTTACTTAACCTAACTAGACCTAACCTATCCTAACCTTACCTTACCTCACCTAACCTAACTTGACCTAACCTAACCTCATCTCCTCTAACCTAACCTTATCTACCCTAGCCTAACCTAACGTAACCTCATCTAACGTAGCATAACCTCATCTAACCTAGCCTAACCTCAACTAACCTAACGTAACCTCATCTAACCTAACCTAACTTAACCGTCTGCCCACTCTCTTAATTTCGTAGAAAGTGATTTCTGTGTAAATTTTGATGCACGTTTCTCGCCTGTGTTCCAAGGAGTAAACAGTTCGAGGGACTTGAAGTGTTTCCAGTAACTTGGTTGTTGGACTTTTTACGAGCAGTGAAGATTCTCTGTGCATTCTCCAGGTCCGCAGTTTCGCTTGCCTTAAAACGAGCTCGTTGAATACAGTAACATTCCAGCCTAAAGAGAAGTGATTGGAAGAGTATCGTCACTGGCTTGGTAACGGGTATCATCACTGGCTTGGTAACGCGTATCATCACTGGCTTGGTAACGAGTATCATCACTGGCTTGGTAACGAGTATCATCACTGGCTTGGTAACGAGTATCATCACTGGCTTGGTAAAGAGTATCATCATTGGCTGGGCATCGCTTGTTTTGAAGGTTTTAATTATCCTTCTTGTCATTTTTCCTTGCGTTTGTGATAATCATGAGAGACATGTACGTACAAATAGGAAGTGCGTATGTCTCACGCTCAGCAGACGGAGGATCAAGTCTCCACCATGTCTTGCGCTGAATGACCCACATGAGTTTAGCGCTTAACATGAATTAATATTGTGATACTAATGTGAGATATTCTGACATTGTTGCTCGTAAGTCTCGCTCTATTGAATGAGTTGAGTTTGTGATATACTCCTTTCCAGGTTTTATATCATTAGTTTTTCCATAGCAGAGTTATTGAAATTTGCCTCACCGAACTTCATATTGTTTTCCGTGACTCACCAGAAGACTTAGTTTATATCAGCTTTGAGATTTATTCTGTTCTGTTTGAATGTCACCCTCGTACAAATTATAATGCAGTCTGCAAGAGATGATAGGATGATATGACTTACGTCTGTGTGTAAATGTGTATGTGTGTGTGTGTGTGTGTGTGTGTGTGTGTGTGTGTGTGTGTGTGTGTGTGTGTGTGTGTGTGTGTGTGTGTGTGAAATATGAGAATGAGAACGAAGATATGGACAAGTACTGTGCATTGAGGAACTGTGACAACTTGTGATTTTTATTATGTTCTTTATTACTCTTTTGGGTTCTATTTGTTAGAAAATAAATTTTCATCTGCCCACTCTACCAGTGATTATATTTGCACACATTTTGTGCGCCGGTGCACTGTAGTTGTACTTGTTGAAGGCTTTTGCAAAGTCTGTGTACACTACATCTTCATTCTCTTTTTCTTCCAGTGTATTCAAGACTGTGTTAGTGGTTCAGTAGTTGTGAGAGGCAGGAACGACCTGCTCTTGAACCATGTCGCCCTGGGTTATACAAGTCTTGTGATTCCATGTGGTTAGCGATCTTGCTTCTTAAAATTCTTTCGAAAGCTTTGATAATGTGGGTCGTCATCGCTATCAGTCTGTAGCTTTTTTGCGACTGAATTGCTGCCACCTTTGTGGAGTGTGACCATATCTGAGGGTTTTAATGACTGTGTCCAAACTTACTCTCAGCTAACGTAACCTAACATTACCTAATCCACCACAATCTAATCTAACCGAGCCTAACCTAATCTAAAATATGTAAGCCAAACTAACCTAGCCTAAAATAATCTATCCTAATATACTGTAACTTACCTAATCTAATCTAACCTAACCTAACCTAACCTGATCAAATGTAATATAACTTAACCTAATTAAATTTAATTGCACCTAAGTTAACCTAAACTGATATAAAATAAAGAAAATGCTGTTTATAGGCTTCCAGAGGATGTTTAGAAATTGGCGCTGTGGATCACGTAAAAAAAATTAACGTAGTTAAATTTTTTTTTTTTTTGTCTGACTGCGGCATCTTGCACCGAGGTAGAGTGACCCGACGAATAAGAAAACATTGACTGTCACTCATTCAATCACTGTCTCGCCAGAAGGGCGCCAACATCACAGTTATATAACCCTACAACCTGCAACATCTCCAGCCCTCCTCCAGAGTGCAGGCACTATACTTTTCGCCTCCGGGACTCAAGTCCGGATAACCGGTTTCTCTTGAAACTCTCCGTAAATGTTACATTGCTCACACTCCAACAGCATGTCAGATCATAACAACCACTTGCCTCCTGTTGGGTGTCCAAGCCACTAGCACTCAAAACCTCCCTTAACCCCTCCATCCAGCCTATCCTAGGAGGACCCTTACCCTTGCCTCCCTCCACCCCCAACCTCTCTGAATGCCCTAACTACCTCAACAACCCCTCCTCAGCACTCTAAATAATAATTTTGGTAACTCCACACCTCCTAATCTCCAGACTCCATATTGTCTGCATAATACACACACCACACAGTGCTCTCAAACACATCTCTAGTGCCCGCTGCAAAATTCTGAATTTGCTTGCAACAGTTAACTGTTAATATAAATCCAGATGTACTTCTGTAAATACTTTGGTGCCCAGTTCCTAGGTCTTTTGTGCATCCCTTTGCACTTGCGCTACCATCCATAGGATGGATATGGTGTGCACAATAAATAGCCGCTTCAGCGGCATAATCTGATCTGCATACAGCTTCATTTTCATTATAATATTCAACAGTGTTATACCACTACACTCTGGAACATTCCCGTTTTGGTCTCCATGTATTAAGTTCTTTGCCTCCACAGACGTCTCAGTGCACCACCCACCTTTTTCCTTCCCTCATTAGCTCTGTGGTTCTCTTCATCTCTCATAGAACCTTCCGCCGACAAGTCCACTCTCAGATATCTAACCAAGTTTGCCTCCTCCTCCATACTCCCTCCAGTCTGATAGCCACTGTCACGTTTCCTGTGTTTTGTGAGTTCTTCACCACCTTGCTAGCGGGGAACTCGTCCGTAAAAGCTTGCATTTGTGGTCACAGTGGGACCTATGCTAACCTTCCTATGGTGTATAAACATACCTAGTTGGATGAATCTTATTGTAGCCAGCTGTACCAGTAGCTTATGCACTTGCCTGGAGTTTTACGACTAACTTGCCGCGAGTTCAGTCCGCACTCGTACCGTGGGTTCGATAATCATGTAGGTCAATAATGATTAATGTGGCCATAAGACAATGAAATTCGATCCATGGGAAGATTGGATAGCACAGATTCCTCTGATCAAGAGCCCTTCTCTAGCCTCAAGGATATACCTAAATATACTTGAATACCCTAAATCTTCCTTGCGTATACCTTAGTTATCTTACTCTTCCTTGGATATACCTCCATTGGATATACCTCCCTTGCATACATACCTTCGTTATATATATACCTCCCTTGGATATACCTCCGTTATATATACCTCCCTTGGATATACCTCCGTTATATATATATATATATATATATATATATATATATATATATATATATATATATATATTTTTTATTTATTATCACACCGGCCGATTCCCACCAAGGCAGGGTGGCCCGAAAAAGAAAAACTTTCACCATCATTCACTCCATCACTGTCTTGCCAGAAGGGTGCTTTACACTACAGTTTTTAAACTGCAACATTAACACCCCTCCTTCAGAGTGCAGGCACTGTACTTCCCATCTCCAGGACTCAAGTCCGGCCTGCCGGTTTCCCTGAATCCCTTCATAAATGTTACTTTGCTCACACTCCAACAGCACGTCAAGTATTAAAAACCATTTGTCTCCATTCACTCCTATCAAACACGCTCACGCATGCCTGCTGGAAGTCCAAGCCCCTCGCACACAAAACCTCCTTTACCCCCTCCCTCCAACCCTTCCTAGGCCGACCCCTACCCCGCCTTCCTTCCACTACAGACTGATACACTCTTGAAGTCATTCTGTTTCGCTCCATTCTCTCTACATGTCCGAACCACCTCAACAACCCTTCCTCAGCCCTCTGGACAACAGTTTTGGTAATCCCGCACCTCCTCCTAACTTCCAAACTACGAATTCTCTGCATTATATTCACACCACACATTGCCCTCAGACATGACATCTCCACTGCCTCCAGCCTTCTCCTCGCTGCAACATTCATCACCCACGCTTCACACCCATATAAGAGCGTTGGTAAAACTATACTCTCATACATTCCCCTCTTTGCCTCCAAGGACAAAGTTCTTTGTCTCCACAGACTCCTAAGTGCACCACTCACTCTTTTTCCCTCATCAATTCTGTGATTCACCTCATCTTTCATAGACCCATCCGCTGACACGTCCACTCCCAAATATCTGAATACGTTCACCTCCTCCATACTCTCTCCCTCCAATCTGATATTCAATCTTTCATCACCTAATCTTTTTGTTATCCTCATAACCTTACTCTTTCCTGTATTCACCTTTAATTTTCTTCTTTTGCACACCCTACCAAATTCATCCACCAATCTCTGCAACTTCTCTTCAGAATCTCCCAAGAGCACAGTGTCATCAGCAAAGAGCAGCTGTGACAACTCCCACTTTGTGTGTGATTCTTTATCTTTTAACTCCACGCCTCTTGCCAAGACCCTCGCATTTACTTCTCTTACAACCCCATCTATAAATATATTAAACAACCACGGTGACATCACACATCCTTGTCTAAGGCCTACTTTTACTGGGAAAAAATTTCCCTCTTTCCTACATACTCTAACTTGAGCCTCACTATCCTCGTAAAAACTCTTCACTGCTTTCAGTAACCTACCTCCTACACCATACACTTGCAACATCTGCCACATTGCCCCCCTATCCACCCTGTCATACGCCTTTTCCAAATCCATAAATGCCACAAAGACCTCTTTAGCCTTATCTAAATACTGTTCACTTATATGTTTCACTGTAAACACCTGGTCCACACACCCCCTACCTTTCCTAAAGCCTCCTTGTTCATCTGCTATCCTATTCTCCGTCTTACTCTTAATTCTTTCAATTATAACTCTACCATACACTTTACCAGGTACACTCAACAGACTTATCCCCCTATAATTTTTGCACTCTCTTTTATCCCCTTTGCCTTTATACAAAGGAACTATGCATGCTCTCTGCCAATCCCTAGGTACCTTACCCTCTTCCATACATTTATTAAATAATTGCACCAACCACTCCAAAACTATATCCCCACCTGCTTTTAACATTTCTATCTTTATCCCATCAATCCCGGCTGCCTTACCCCCTTTCATTTTACCTACTGCCTCACGAACTTCCCCCACACTCACAACTGGCTCTTCCTCACTCCTACAAGATGTTATTCCTCCTTGCCCTATACACGAAATCACAGCTTCCCTATCTTCATCAACATTTAACAATTCCTCAAAATATTCCTTCCATCTTCCCAATACCTCTAACTCTCCATTTAATAACTCTCCTCTCCTATTTTTAACTGACAAATCCATTTGTTCTCTAGGCTTTCTTAACTTGTTAATCTCACTCCAAAACTTTTTCTTATTTTCAACAAAATTTGTTGATAACATCTCACCCACTCTCTCATTTGCTCTCTTTTTACATTGCTTCACCACTCTCTTAACTTCTCTCTTTTTCTCCATATACTCTTCCCTCCTTGCATCACTTCTACTTTGTAAAAACTTCTCATATGCTAACTTTTTCTCCCTTACTACTCTCTTTACATCATCATTCCACCAATCGCTCCTCTTCCCTCCTGCACCCACTTTCCTGTAACCACAAACTTCTGCTGAACTCTCTAACACTACATTTTTAAACCTACCCCATACCTCTTCGACCCCATTGCCTATGCTCTCATTAGCCCATCTATCCTCCAATAGCTGTTTATATCTTACCCTAACTGCCTCCTCTTTTAGTTTATAAACCTTCACCTCTCTCTTCCCTGATGCTTCTATTCTCCTTGTATCCCATCTACCTTTTACTCTCAGTGTAGCTACAACTAGAAAGTGATCTGATATATCTGTGGCCCCTCTATAAACATGTACATCCTGAAGTCTACTCAACAGTCTTTTATCTACCAATACATAATCCAACAAACTACTGTCATTTCGCCCTACATCATATCGTGTATACTTATTTATCCTCTTTTTCTTAAAATATGTATTACCTATAACTAAACCCCTTTCTATACAAAGTTCAATCAAAGGGCTCCCATTATCATTTACACCTGGCACCCCAAACTTACCTACCACACCCTCTCTAAAAGTTTCTCCTACTTTAGCATTCAAGTCCCCTACCACAATTACTCTCTCACTTGGTTCAAAGGCTCCTATACATTCACTTAACATCTCCCAAAATCTCTCTCTCTCCTCTGCATTCCTCTCTTCTCCAGGTGCATACACGCTTATTATGACCCACTTCTCGCATCCAACCTTTACTTTAATCCACATAATTCTTGAATTTACACATTCATATTCTCTTTTCTCCTTCCATAACTGATCATTTAACATTACTGCTACCCCTTCCTTTGCTCTAACTCTCTCAGATACTCCAGATTTAATCCCATTTATTTCCCCCCACTGAAACTCTCCTACCCCCTTCAGCTTTGTTTCGCTTAGGGCCAGGACATCCAACTTCTTTTCATTCATAACATCAGCAATCATCTGTTTCTTGTCATCCGCACTACATCCACGCACATTTAAGCAACCCAGTTTTATAAAGTTTTTCTTCTTCTCTTTTTTAGTAATTGTATACAGGAGAAGGGGTTACTAGCCCATTGCTCCCGGCATTTTAGTCGCCTCATACGACACGCATGGCTTACGGAGGAAAGATTCTTTTCCACTTCCCCATGGACAATAGAAGAAATAAAAAAGAACAAGAGCTATTTAGAAAAAGGAGAAAAACCTAGATGTATGTATATATATATATGCATGTGCGTGTCTGTGAAGTGTGACCAAAGTGTAAGTAGGAGTAGCAAGATATCCCTGTTATCTTAGCGTGTTTATGAGACAGAAAAAGAAACCAGCAATCCTACCATCATGCAAAACAGTTACAGGTTTTTGTTTCACAGTCATCTGGCAGGACGGTAGTACTTCCCTGGGTGGTTGCTGTCTACCAACCTACTACCTTGAATATATATATATATATATATATAATATATATATATATATATATATATATATAATATATAATATATATATATAATATATAATATATAATATATATATATAATATATAATATATATATATATATATAATATACATATATATATACATATATATATATATATACATATATATATATATATACATACATATATATATATATACATACATATATATATACATATATATATATATATACATACATATATATATATACATACATATATATATATATACATATATATATACATATATATATATATATAATATATCTCCCTTATATATAACTCCCTTATACCTCCTTTGGATATTCTTCCCTTGGACATACCTCTAATACCTCCCTTGGATATACCTCCTTTGGATATACTTCACTTGGATATACCTCTCTAATACCTCCTTTGGATATACCTCTCTAGTACCTCCCATGTATATACCTCTCTAATACCTCCCTTGGATATACCTCCTTTGGATATACTTCACTTGGATATACCTCTCTAATACCTCCCTTGGATATACCTCTCTAATACCTCCCATGGATATATCTCTCTAATACCTCCCATGGATATACCTCTCTAATACCTCCCATGGATATACCTCTCTAATACCTCCCTTGGATATACTTCCCTTATATATGTATCTTAGATATTTTCTTTGCGTGTTGCTACTGTTGTACTGGTGCAGTAAAGACACACATTGTAGAACAAACTTTTATTGAGAAAAACGTTTCTCTCCCAATGAAAACATTTCAGCCAGTAAAAACGTTTCTCCTCCAGTAAAAAATTGTCGCACCACAAAAAATAAGTTTGACCCCAATAAAACCTTTTTGTCCCAATAAAAGTTTGTTGTAGGAGGTGTCTTACTCTTCAGTAGTGTTGACAGTGGATCCAGTGGTGTTGACAGTGGATCCAGTGGTGTTGACAGTGGATCCAGTGGTGTTGACAGTGGATCCAGTGGTGTTGACAGTGGATCCAGTGGTGTTGACAGTGGATCCAGTGGTGTTGACAGTGGATCTAGTGGTGTTGACAGTGGATCCAGTGGTGTTGACAGTGGATCCAGTGGTGTTGACAGTGGATCCAGTGGTGTTGACAGTGGATCCAGTGGTGTTGACAGTGGATCCAGTGGTGTTGACAGTGGATCCAGTGGTGTTGACAGTGGATCCAGTGGTGTTGACAGTGGATCCAGTGGTGTTGACAGTGGATCCAGTGGTGTTGATAGTGGATCCAGTGGTGTTAACAGTGGATCCAGTAGTGTTGACAGTGGATCCAGTGGTGTTGACAGTGGATCCAGTAGTGTTGACAGTGGATCCAGTGGTGTTGACAGTGGATCCAGTAGTATTGACAGTGGATCCAGTGGTGTTGACAGTGGATCCAGTAGTGTTGACAGTGGATCCAGTAGTGTTGACAGTGGATCCAGTGGTGTTAACAGTGGATCCAGTAGTGTTGACAGTGGATCCAGTGGTGTTGACAGTGGATCCAGTAGTGTTGACAGTGGATCCAGTGGTGTTGACAGTGGATCCAGTGGTGTTGACAGTGGATCCAGTAGTGTTGACAGTGGATCCAGTGGTGTTAACAGTGGATCCAGTAGTGTTGACAGTGGATCCAGTGGTGTTGACAGTGGATCCAGTAGTGTTGACAGTGGATCCAGTGGTGTTGACAGTGGATCCAGTGGTGTTGACAGTGGATCCAGTAGTGTTGACAGTGGATCCAGTAGTGTTGACAGTGGATCCAGTGGTGTTAACAGTGGATCCAGTAGTGTTGACAGTGGATCCAGTAGTGTTGACAGTGGATCCAGTGGTGTTGACAGTGGATCCAGTAGTGTTGACAGTGGATCCAGTGGTGTTGACAGTGGATCCAGTAGTGTTGACAGTGGATCCAGTGGTGTTGACAGTGGATCCAGTAGTGTTGACAGTGGATCCAGTAGTGTTGACAGTGGATCCAGTGGTGTTGACAGTGGATCCAGTAGTGTTGACAGTGGATCCAGTAGTGTTGACAGTGGATCCAGTGGTGTTAACAGTGGATCCAGTAGTGTTGACAGTGGATCCAGTGGTGTTGACAGTGGATCCAGTAGTGTTGACAGTGGATCCAGTAGTGTTGACAGTGGATCCAGTGGTGTTAACAGTGGATCCAGTAGTGTTGACAGTGGATCCAGTGGTGTTAACAGTGGATCCAGTGGTGTTGACAGTGGATCCAGTAGTGTTGACAGTGGATCCAGTAGTGTTAACAGTGGATCCAGTGGTGTTGACAGTGGATCCAGTGGTGTTGACAGTGGATCCAGTAGTGTTGACAGTGGATCCAGTAGTGTTGACAGTGGATCCAGTGGTGTTGACAGTGGATCCAGTGGTGTTGACAGTGGATCCAGTGGTGTTGACAGTGGATCCAGTGGTGTTGACAGTGGATCCAGTGGTGTTGACAGTGGATCCAGTGGTGTTGACAGTGGATCCAGTGGTGTTGACAGTGGATCCAGTGGTGTTGACAGTGGATCCAGTGGTGTTGACAGTGGATCCAGTGGTGTTGACAGTGGATCCAGTGGTGTTGATAGTGGATCCAGTGGTGTTGATAGTGGATCCAGTGGTGTTGATAGTGGATCCAGTGGTGTTGATAGTGGATCCAGTGGTGTTGATAGTGGATCCAGTGGTGTTGATAGTGGATCCAGTGGTGTTGACAGTGGATCCAGTGGTGTTGACAGTGGATCCAGTGGTGTTGACAGTGGATCCAGTGGTGTTGACAGTGGATCCAGTGGTGTTGACAGTGGATCCAGTGGTGTTGATAGTGGATCCAGTAGTGTTGACAGTGGATCCAGTAGTGTTAACAGTGGATCCAGTGGTGTTGATAGTGGATCCAGTGGTGTTGACAGTGGATCCAGTAGTGTTGATAGTGGATCCAGTGGTGTTGACAGTGGATCCAGTAGTGTTAACAGTGGATCCAGTGGTGTTGATAGTGGATCCAGTGGTGTTGATAGTGGATCCAGTGGTGTTGACAGTGGATCCAGTGGTAACAGTGGATCCAGTGGTGTTGATAGTGGATCCAGTGGTGTTGACAGTGGATCCAGTGGTGTTGACAGTGGATCCAGTGGTGTTGACAGTGGATCCAGTGGTGTTGACAGTGGATCCAGTGGTGTTGACAGTGGATCCAGTGATGTTGACAGTGGATCCAGTAGTGTTGACAGTGGATCCAGTAGTGTTGACAGTGGATCCAGTAGTGTTGACAGTGGATCCAGTAGTGTTGACAGTGGATCCAGTAGTGTTGACAGTGGATCCAGTGGTGTTGACAGTGGATCCAATAGTGTTGACAGTGGATCCAGTAGTGTTGACAGTGGATCCAGTAGTGTTGACAGTGGATCCAGTAGTGTTGACAGTGGATCCAGTAGTGTTGACAGTGGATCCAATAGTGTTAACAGTGGTATATTAACTGTGAGTCGAATTATAATGTGGGTGTTGTTGGTGAGCAGTGGAGGTGCTGACTGTTTTGACTGGTTGTTAGTAACGCTGGCAGCAACTAAACTAGTAATTATGGTAGAATGTTGTTGTTGTGACAGTATTAGTAACGGTAGCAATAGGCAATTAGTAAGGAGATTAGAACACTGTTAACAGTAAGGGTAGAAGCAGCCAGGTATCTTACGACGGAGCGTCGTAACACTTGAAGGAAGATATTCTTGAACCTGGAGAGGTTCGTGTCAGCCACAAAGTGCTACAACAAACACGGGTTTACACGCACACAACCAACCTCCCTAGGTAAAAGAACGTCCTGGTTCCAGTATCACTTGTGGCTGTCTGTGGTGAGGTTGGCACTGCTTGGCACTGCTGTTGTTACAGCCCCTAGAACGCACCTTCGCATTTTCTCACTCCATTTAAAGTTGTTGCATTCATTAATTAGGAATTTTCAGCGCGCGCGCGCACACTGTGTATGTTCGGCCCATATTGGAGTATGCGGAACCAGTTTGGAACCCACACCTAGCCAAGCACGTAAAGAAACTAGGGAAATTGCAAAGGTTTGCAACAAGACTAGTCCCAGAGCTAAGGGGTATGTCCTACGAGGAGAGGTTAAGGGAAATCGACCTGACAACACTGGAGGACAGGAGAGATAGGGAGGACATGATAACGACATATAAAATACTGAGAGGAATTGACAAGGTGGACAGAGACAATGTTTCAGAGATGGGACACAGCAACAATGGGACGCAGTTGGAAATTGAAGACACAGATGAATCACAGGGATGTTAGGAAGTATTTCTTCAGTCACAGGGTAGTCAGGAAATGGAATAGTTTGGGAAGCGATGTAGTGGAGGCAGGATCCATACATAGCTTTAAGCAGAGGTATGATAAAGCTCATGGTGCAGGGAGAGTATCTCAGTAGCGGCCAGTGATGAGGGGGGGGCAGGAGCTATGAATCGACCCCTGCAACCACAACTAGGTGAGCACGCGCGCGCGCGCACACACACACACACACACACACACACACACACACACACACACACACACACACACACACACACACACAGTCTTGTGGAGTGCACTTGAACTAAAAACTAGAATATAATTTCCACATGGCCTTGTCTCACTTTGTTCGTCTCTGTAATGTTAGCTATAGAGTGTTAGTGCAAGACAGTATAGTGTGTTAGTGCAAGACAGTATAGAGTGTTAGTGCAAGACAGTATAGAGTTTTAGTGCAAGACAATATAAAACAAATGGCAAGGAAATACGCGGAGTAATAATTTACTGTTGTTGCAGTGGAAGATAACTAGTGAGCGAGGGATAACAGTGAAAGATAACTACAGTGAGTGAAACATGATTACTATTAGGGAAAGATAACTACAGTGAATGAAAGATAATTGTGAGAACTAGATAATAAAGAGGCCTCGTCATCCTCACTCTTCATTATACCTGAATCATACAGGTTAGGGTATACAAGCAGTGACTACTTGAGACACTTGATCATAACACTACTTACAACAGTGTCAACACTAAGTGACCTTCAGCCTTCACAGGATACCTCAATGTACAAAATATCAGTGTTGTGTTATGGTGCCTCACAACTCAGTGTTGGCCAGAGTGATTCGTTCTGTGTATTGGCGAGCCATAATGTTTTAAGAGGCATCCTGCGGTGAGTGTGAAAAGTGTTCTCACAGAGGGGATGAACATGGTGATTTATGTTCACAAGTGGCCTGCAGTACCTGTCAGCACCTGGGAGAGAGAACTGTCACACGGGCATGTGAGTACTGTCACAAGTCATCTACACGTCATGACAGTCATCAAGGAATGCTATGTAAGTTTGACTATTAAGTTCACCGTAATAGTGCTGTCATGTAAACATTAGTCGGTATGTTCATCGTCATAATAATCATCTTTCATCATCATTATCATGGTCATCATTATCATGGTCATCATTATCTTGCCTTGAAGCAGAAGTCAGTCAGTAATTCTAACACGCAACATCAATTACGACAACTGTAGCATTGCTAAACTCCTCGCAGAGGTCAACCTACTTTCATAGACGCCTACACGTGACCTGATCTTTCGCCCTGACCCTGCACCTGATCCTGGGACCTGACCCTGGGACCTGATCCTGGGACCTGACACTGGGACCTGATCCTGGGACCTGACACTGGGACCTGATCCTGGGACCTGACTTAACGACAACTTGTGGGACTTGACCAGTCAGTCATCATTACACTCTCCACCACAGTCATTACCAGTCATCACAGTCATCGCAACAATCATCACTGTCATCACCACAGTCACCAGGACAGTCATCACAGTCATCTTCACAGTTACTACCACAGTCATCACAATCACCATGGTCATCACAATCACAGTCATCACAGTCATCATTATCATCATTATCGTTTTCATTCATAATTACTATGCTATATTTTTAATATATATATTATACTGCTTTATGTATTATAATGTATTATGCAGTATTATAATGAATATTGTATTATAATGTATTATACAGTATTATAATGTATTACATAGTATTTTGTATTATACAGTATTGCATTGTATTATACGGTATTATAATTACTATACAGTATTCTAATGTATCATACAGCATTATAATTTATTATAATGTATAATGTATTGTACAGTATTATAATTTATTATAGAGTATTATACAGTATAATATATTCTAGAGCACATAAAGGCAGTGTACATGGTGTGGTTAATGTGTGTACATAAAGGCAGCGTACATGGCTAGGTTAATGTGTGTACCTAAAGGCAGTGTACATGGCTAGGTTAATGTGTGTACATAAAGGCAGTGTACATGGCTAGGTTAATGTGTGTAAATGAAGGCAGTGTACATAGCTAGGTTAATGTGTATACATGAAGGCAGTGTACATGGCTAGGTTAGTGTGTGTACCTAAAGGCAGTGTACATGGCTAGGTTAATGTGTGTACATAAAGGCAGTGTACATGGCTAGGTTAATGTGTGTAAATGAAGGCAGTGTACATAGCTAGGTTAATGTGTATACATGAAGGCAGTGTACATGGCTAGGTTAGTGTGTGTACCTAAAGGCAGTGTACATGGCTAGGTTAATGTGTGTACATAAAGGCAGTGTACATGGCTAGGTTAATGTGTGTACCTAAAGGCAGTGTACATGGCTAGGTTAATGTGTATACATAAAGGCAGTGTTCATGGTTAGGTTAATGTGTGTACATAAAGGCAGTGTACATGGCTAGGTTAATGTGTGTAAATGAAGGCAGCGTACATGGCTAGGTTAATGTGTATACATAAAGGCAGTGTACATGGCTAGGTTAATGTGTATACATAAAGGCAGTGTACATGGCTAGGTTAATGTGTGTACCTAAAGGCAGTGTACATGGCTAGGTTAATGTGTGTAAATGAAGGCAGTGTACATGGCTAGGTTAATGTGTATACATAAAGGCAGTGTACATGGCTAGGTTAATGTGTATACATAAAGGCAGTGTACATGGCTAGGTTAATGTGTGTACCTAAAGGCAGTGTACATGGCTAGGTTAATGTGTATACATAAAGGCAGTGTTCATGGTTAGGTTAATGTGTGTACATAAAGGCAGTGTACATGGCTAGGTTAATGTGTGTAAATGAAGGCAGTGTACATGGCTAGGTTAATGTGTATACATAAAGGCAGTGTACATGGCTAGGTTAATGTGTATACATAAAGGCAGTGTACATGGCTAGATTAATGTGTGTAAATGAAGGCAGTGTACATGGCTAGGTTAATGTGTATACATAAAGGCAGTGTACATGGTTAGGTTAATGTGTGTGCCTAAAGGCAGTGTACATGGCGAGGTTAATGTGTGTACATAAAGGCAGTGTACATGGCGAGGTTAATGTGTGTACATAAAGGCAGTGTACATGGCGAGGTTAATGTGTGTACATAAAGGCAGTGTACATGGCTAGGTTAATGTGTGTACATAAAGGCAGTGTACATGGCTAGGTTAATGTGTGTACATAAAGACAGTGTAATGGCGAGGTTAATGTGTGTACATAAAGGCAGTGTACATGGCGAGGTTAATGTGTGTACATAAAGGCAGTGTACATGGCTAGGTTAATGTGTGTACATAAAGGCAGTGTACATGGCTAGGTTAATGTGTACATAAAGGCAGTGTACATGGCTAGGTTAATGTGTGTACATAAAGGCAGTGTACATGGCTAGGTTAATGTGTGTACATAAAGGCAGTGTACATGGCGAGGTTAATGTGTGTACATAAAGGCAGTGTACATGGCGAGGTTAATGTGTGTACATAAAGGAAGTGTACATGGCTAGGTTAATGTGTGTACATAAAGGCAGTGTACATGGCGAGGTTAATGTGTGTACATAAAGGAAGTGTACATGGCGAGGTTAATGTGTGTACATAAAAGAAGTGTACATGGCGAGGTTAATGTGTGTACATAAAGGAAGTGTACATGGCTAGGTTAATGTGTGTACATAAAGGCAGTGTACATGGCGAGGTTAATGTGTGTACATAAAGGAAGTGTACATGGCTAGGTTAATGTGTGCACATAAAGGAAGTGTACATGGCGAGGTTAATGTGTGTACATAAAGACAGTGTAATGGCGAGGTTAATGTGTGTACATAAAGGCAGTGTACATGGCGAGGTTAATGTGTGTACATAAAGACAGTGTAATGGCGAGGTTAATGTGTGTACATAAAGGCAGTGTACATGGCTAGGTTAATGTGTGTACATAAAGGCAGTGTACATGGCTAGGTTAATGTGTGTACATAAAGGCAGTGTACATGGCTAGGTTAATGTGTGTACATAAAGGAAGTGTACATGGCTAGGTTAATGTGTATACATACACTGAGTAGTTCCATCCTATTTTCAAGGATTAAAGTATTACTCCTGGTGTACAGGTGAAGTGTAGCCTTAATGACCCTCCTGGTTACCTGGGGGTCAGAGCCCCCGCAGCACAGTTCTAGACCAGGCCTCCTGGTGGATCAAAGGACTGGTCAACCAGGCTATTACTACTGGTCTCACACAGTCCTAATAATGATCCACAGACTACCAGGCTGTGTATCCAGTCACGCAGGATATATACATAGAGTTGTATCATTGTATATACACTTAAAACAAAGGGATAAAGGTATCCCTGGAAGCGTATGGAGAGGTGACATGCGTGAGGTTTAGCCTCATGTAGGCAAGTCTTCAGACATTTAGTAAAGAATATTTTTTTCTCGCATTGTGCAGCGAAACATGGAAGTGAAAAATCAAAAGATGATGATGATAATAATAATAATAATAATAATAATAATAATAATAATAATAATAATAATAATAATAATTTTACCCTCTACAGTATAAATGCAAATATTGGCCATTAACTTTTTAAATAAATGATGATGGCATTAATATTAATGGTAATAGTAATAATAATAATAAACGGTAATTGTAAGTAATTATACCAATAAAAGGCATTACTGATCATTTATTTGACACTGTTGAAGGACCCTTGTAAATTCTGTTTGTTTACACATGACAACGACAACAACAAATGTACCGACATCATCCACAATACCAACAACAACTACTGCCACAATAACAACCACAATTACAACCACCCACAGTAACAAGAATAACTACAACTTTGTAGATGAATGGTTCAGAGAACCGACCTGTTCATAAATTAGACACATGTGCAACTCTTGGGTATCTTTATTGAGGAAACGTTTCGCCACACAGTGGCTTCATCAGTCCATACAAAGGAGAATCTTGAAGAACAGGAGGAGAATGAGGTAATCAGTCCCTCAACCTTGAGTCGATGTGGTTAGTCCATCAATCTTGAATAAAATACGGCATACGTGCGGAGAAGGAGCTTATAAACCGTATGGCAGGAGAGGTGCAGCAGTCATAGGTGGTGTCACATTTGTTCAATGTGGAAGTAGGTCGTGCCTGTCAGACACTGCAACTTCTTGGGATCTTAATACTTGGGAATTCTTCGCTTGCCTAATTCTTGGGCACGACCTACTTCCACATTGAACAAATGTGACACCACCTATGACTGCTGCACCTCTCCTACCAACGGTTTATAAGCTCCTTCTCAGCACGTATGCCGTATTCTATTCAAGATTGATGGACTGACCACATCGACTCAAGGTTGAGGGACTGATTACCTCATTCTCCTCCTGTTCTTCAAGATTCTCCTTTGTATGGACTGATGAAGCCACTGTGTGGCGAAACGTTTCCTCAATAAAGATACCCAAGAGTTGCACATGTGTCTAATTTATCAATAACCACAACTACACTAACAATACCCACAACTACAATAACGGTAACCACAATTACAGCCACAATAGCAATAACTACAACCACAACCAAAACAAAAGCAACAATAAACCTGTAATCAATAATTGAATATTATAATTATCACAGTCACCAGCATTATAGATCAGGACACAAAGGACATTGTAAGGACACTCTAACTAACGACAATAACGACAATAAATGTATGAAAACTCAGTTTACCTGGAGTTTACCTGGAGAGAGTTCCGGGGGTCAACGCCCCCGCGGCCCGGTCTGTGACCAGGCCTCCTTAGGTCAGTGTCCCAGGATGCGACCCACACCAGTCGACTAACACCCAGGTACCCATTTTACTGATGGGGAACATAGACAACAGGTGGAAAGAAACACGTCCAATGTTTCTACTCTGGCTGGGAATCGAACCCAGGCCCTCGCCGTGTGAAGCGAGAGCGTTAACCACCAGGCCACCAGAGTAGTTATAACGAAGTTTTATTACGACAAAATTTAGCTCGTGGTAGAGCTGTGTCAGACTGATAAACGATACGTACTGCCAGTACAAGATTGTGCGGGTAATGTTGTCCTTACGAATAAGAGAGAGACTTGTGCAACGTTTTGTGCCTTTATTATGGAGATGTTTCGCCCACCTGGAACTGTATGAACCTTGGGTTGATAAAGACTCTGAATAAAGTTATGTAACGTTGTGTAAACATACGTACACAAAAAAAACACATACGTGTGTGTACTCACCTAGTTGTACTCACCTAGTTGAGGTTACAGGGGTCGATTCCAAGCTCCTGGCCCCCGCCTCTTCACTGGTCGCTACTAGGTCACTCTCCCTGAACCGTGAGCTTTATCATACCTCTGCTTAAAGCTATGTATGGACCCTGCCTCCACTACATCGCTTCCCAAACTATTCCACTTCCTGACTACTCTGTGGCTGAAGAAATACTTCCTAACATCCCTGTGATTCATCTGTGTCTTCAACTTCCAACTGTGTCCCCTTGTTGCTGTGTCCCATCTCTGGAACATCCTGTCTTTGTCCACCTTGTCGTGTGTGTGCGTGTGTGTATGTACTCACCTAATTGTGGTTGCAGGGGTCGAAACTCAGCTCCTGAGTGTGTGTGTGTGTGTGTGCGCGCGCGTCTTGGGTCTGGCGTCGTGGATAAAGTACTGTGTACTCTGATGCAGAGTTCGCAGGTTCGAATCCTGCTGTGGACCTACAGATAATGTTTGTAAATATTTTTTCCTGTTTGCGAATTGTTCAGCATATGTGAGTATATACGCGCGCGTATGTGTGTGTATGCATATAAAACGTAGCTGTCATAACGTATATATATACCTTGTTCGTAACATAACTCACCTGTCGTCAGTAAACATACGTCTTACGTTAAGACCAATAGTGTACTTTAAGACACATTGTAAATGTAATCACAGGTGAACATCACTCAAGGTAATTACAGGTGAGCATCACTCAAGGTAATCACAGGTGAGCATCACTCAAGGTAATCACAGGTGAGCATCACTCAAGGTAATTACAGGTGAGCATCACTCAAGGTAATCACAGGTAGCAACACTCAAGGTAATCACAGGTAGCATCACTCAAGGTTATCACAGGTAGCATCACTCAAGGTAATCACAGGTAGCATCACTCAAGGTAATCACAGGTGAGCATCACTCAAGGTAATCACAGGTAGCATCACTCAAGGTAATCACAGGTGAGCATCACTCAAGGTAATCACAGGTAGCATCACTCAAGGTAATCACAGGTGAGCATCACTCAAGGTAATCACAGGTGAGCATCACTCAAGGTAATCACAGGTGAGCATCACTCAAGGTAATCACAGGTAGCATCACTCAAGGTAATCAACTCACTGCAACCTTCCACTTCTCAATACTCGCTGTTTAATTCTTTGTTTTATTTTATCATTTTTTTGAATGTTTTAATTCTTTACAATGATAGCATTTGTTGAAAATATTGAATTTGGGTCATAAGGCGGCAGATGAATGTGCCATTGGTCGTCACCAGAGTCACAAGGCGGCAGATGAATGTGCCATTGGTCGTCACCAGAGTCATAAGGCGGCAGATGAATGTGCCATTGGTCGTCACCAGAGTCATAAGGCGGCAGATGAATGTGCCATTGGTCGTCACCAGAGTCATAAGGCGGCAGATGAATGTGCCATTGGTCGTCACCAGAGTCATAAGGCGGCAGATGAATGTGCCATTGGTCGTCACCAGATACTTTTTTTCATTTGTAAACACCACCACCTACAATGTCGTGCCTGTTGCACCTCACTCTTGTCTCTTTCTCATCCAATTGGAATTTTATACTTTTACCTACCCAGTGGATACTAGTGGAGAACACTGTAGTGGAGGACACTGTATAGTGATGGATATTGTAGTGGACGACACTGTATAGTGATGGATACTGTAGTGGACGACACTGTATAGTGATGGATACTGTAGTGGACGACACTGTATAGTGATGGATACTGTAGTGGACGACACTGTATAGTGATGGATACTGTAGTGGACGACACTGTATAGTGATGGATATTGTAGTGGACGACACTGTATATTGATGGATACTGTAGTGGACGACACTGTATAGTGGACACTGTAGTGGACGACACTGTATAGTGATGGATACTGTAGTGGACGACACTGTATAGTGATGGATACTGTAGTGGACGACACTGTATAGTGATGGATATTGTAGTGGACGACACTGTATAGTGGACACTGTAGTGGACGACACTGTATATTGATGGATACTGTAGTGGACGACACTGTATATTGATGGATACTGTAGTGGACGACACTGTATAGTGGACACTGTAGTGGACGACACTGTATAGTGGACACTGTAGTGGACGACACTGTATATTGATGGATATTGTAGTGGACGACACTGTATAGTGGACACTGTAGTGGACGACACTGTATAGTGGACACTGTAGTGGACGACACTGTATAGTGGACACTGTAGTGGACGACACTGTATAGTGGACACTGTAGTGGACGACACTGTATAGTGGACACTGTAGTGGACGACACTGTATAGTGGACACTGTAGTGGACGACACTGTATAGTGGACACTGTAGTGGACGACACTGTATAGTGGACACTGTAGTGGACGACACTGTATAGTGGACACTGTAGTGGACGACACTGTATAGTGGACACTGTAGTGGACGACACTGTATATTGATGGATATTGTAGTGGACGACACTGTATAGTGGACACTGTAGTGGACGACACTGTATATTGATGGATATTGTAGTGGACGACACTGTATAGTGGACACTGTAGTGGACGACACTGTATAGTGGACACTGTAGTGGACGACACTGTATAGTGGACACTGTAGTGGACGACACTGTATAGTGGACACTGTAGTGGAAGACACTGTATAGTGGACACTGTAGTGGACGACACTGTATAGTGGACACTGTAGTGGAGGACACTGTATAGTGGACACTGTAGTGGAAGACACTGTATAGTGGACACTGTAGTGGACGACACTGTATAGTGGACACTGTAGTGGACGACACTGTATAGTGGACACTGTAGTGGACGACACTGTATAGTGGACACTGTAGTGGACGACACTGTATAGTGGACACTGTAGTGGACGACACTGTATAGTGGACACTGTAGTGGAGGACACTGTATAGTGGACACTGTAGTGGAAGACACTGTATTACTAGTGATACTAGTGAAGGGTTCTTGATCCAGAGATTTGAATCTATCATCTATTTCATAGGATCAGACCTGTTTATATATATATATATATATATATATATATATATATATATATATATATATATATATATATATATATATATATATATAAATTACCTGAACCAATAGTGATTATAATATACGTGGAAACGGGAGGCAAACAGGTCTGATCCTATGAAATAGATGGTATATTCAAATCTCTGGATCAAGAGCCCTTCACTAGTATCAAGACAGCGTCCTTGAAGGAACTGTTCGGATTAACCGAAGACGGTAGTAACACTCTTGAGTATAACCACAGTGAATATGATATAAAGTGATACAGTGTCCTCCACTAGAGTGTCGTTATCGTGAGGTGAAAAGTCAGTGTGGGTCACTGATTCCCAGACTACGAGGAAGGTGTTACTGAAGTAACCACCCACATGGATAAAGAGTTTCCTCCGTAAATGTCTTAAACTGTGTATGTGTCTTTGTTTACATAGTGATGGTATTAACACACTCGTCTCCCCACCTTGATGGTATTAACACACTCGTCTCCCCACCTTGATGGTATTAACACACTCGTCTCCCCACCTTGATGGTATTAACACACTCGTCTCCCCACCTTGATGGTATTAACACACTCGTCTCCCCACCTTGATGGTATTAACACACTCGTCTCCCCACCTTGATGGTATTAACACACTCGTCTCCCCACCTTGATGGTATTAACACACTCGTCTCCCCACCTTGATGGTATTACCACACTCGTCTCCCCACCTTGATGGTATTAACACACTCGTCTCCCCACCTTAATGGTATTAACACACTCGTCTCCCCACCTTGATGGTATTAACACACTCGTCTCCCCACCTTGATGGTATTAACACACTCGTCTCCCCACCTTGATGGTATTAACACACTCGTCTCCCCACCTTGATGGTATTACCACACTCGTCTCCCCACCTTGATGGTATTAACACACTCGTCTCCCCACCTTGATGGTATTAACACACTCGTCTCCCCACCTTGATGGTATTAACACACTCGTCTCCCCACCTTGATGGTATTAACACACTCGTCTCCCCACCTTGATGGTATTAACACACTCGTCTCCCCACCTTGATGGTATTAACACACTCGTCTCCCCACCTTGATGGTATTAACACACTCGTCTCCCCACCTTGATGGTATTAACACACTCGTCTCCCCACCTTGATGGTATTAACACACTCGTCTCCCCACCTTGATGTCATCGTCTTCAAGTGCTCTGCCAAGAGGTTCACTTAAATTGTAAAAATAATTTCCTTTAATAGTTTTTTTTTTAATTCTTTTTACTAATTTGAGTTTTGAGGTTCTAAATCTTTGTGGTATGCCCTGTATGAAGAAATTTATCTCCAAGGACGATAAGGGGGCTTAGCCCCCTCTCTCTACGTTCCCACTGGCGGTGCAGATGTTGCGCAAAAATTCCCTGAACCCTGAGATCATTGTGGCTACCCACTGGATAACACAGAGTTGCCTCGCTGTTGTGCTGCTCAGTAATTTGATTCAAGACATTTTTTGCTGTCTTTGTTCATGGTATTTTTTGTTTCATGATGGTTTTAATATGGCGCCATTAAGCTTGATAGTTTTTACAAAAGTACACTCAGAATCTGTAGTTAGAATGACCATGCACTCAATCATGACTAGCTTGTATATTATCTTACATCACCTACAAAAAAAATAACATTTGTCACTTAGTTGATGTAAAGTTGGATTTCATAGCTCAGGTACTACCAGGTACGTCAGGGTACCAGTATTAACTCAGGTACTTACTAGGTAACACACAACTTCTACCTGCTCAGACTCGTACTTGACTCATCAGTATAAACATTATTCAGTTTGAGTGACATTACACCTCCTTGCTGCACCTCTTGTATATACTTAAGAATTTTGCGAGTAGTATCCTGGGTATGTTAGTATACTTTAGAGAGGTCATTCTGACTAGTTATATCACACTCATGCTGGTCATTTTGACTGGTTCTGTCACACTCATGGTAGTAATTGTAACCATTCTGACTGGTTGTGTCACACTCATATTAATGGTAACCATTCTGACTGGTTGTCGCACTCATGGTAGTAATGGTAACCATTCTGACTAGTTTTGTTACACTAATGGTAACCATTCCGACATGTTCACGTGACCTGTGACCAAAGATATTGAAGGTATTTCCAGCATCCTGGAATGGCGGGGATAACTTTCAAAATGTTCACTGACAAAATATTCTACGACGAGAGTGTCAAACATTGTAGCAGCAGACTTGACTATTGTATGTGTCAAACATTGTAGCAGCAGACTTGACCATTGTATGTGTTAAACATTGTAGCAGCAGACTTGACCATGTATGTGTCAAACATTGTAGCAGCAGACTTGACCATTGTATGTGTTAAACATTGTAGCAGCAGACTTGACCATGTATGTGTCAAACATTGTAGCAGCAGACTTGACCATTGTATGTGTCAAACATTGTAGCAGCAGACTTGACCATTGTATGTGTCAAACATTGTAGCAGCAGACTTGACCATTGTATGTGTTAAACATTGTAGTAGCAGACTTGACCATTGTGTCAAACAGTGTAGCAGCAGACTTGACCATTGTGTCAAACATTGTAGCAGCAGACTTGACCATTGTGTCAAACAGTGTAGCAGCAGACTTGACCATTGTATGTGTCAAACATTGTAGCAGCAGACTTGACCATTGTGTCAAACAGTGTAGCAGCAGACTTGACCATTGTATGTGTCAAACATTGTAGTAGCAGACTTGACCATTGTGTCAAACATTGTAGCAGCAGACTTGACCATTGTGTCAAACATTGTAGCAGCAGACTTGACCATTGTGTCAAACATTGTAGCAGCAGACTTGACCATTGTGTTAAACATTATAGCAGCAGACTTGACCATTGTGTTAAACATTATAGCAGCAGACTTGACCGTTGTGTTAAACATTGTAGCAGCAGACTTGACCATTGTGTTAAACATTGTAGCAGCAGACTTGACCATTGTGTTAAACATTGTAGCAGCAGACTTGACAATTGTGTTAAACATTATAGCAGCAGACTTGACCATTGTGTTAAACATTGTAGCAGCAGACTTGACCATTGTGTTAGTGTAGCAGCAGACTTGACCATTGTGTTAAACATTATAGCAGCAGACTTGACCATTGTGTCAAACATTGTAGCAGCAGACTTGACCATTGTGTCAAACATTGTAGCAGCAGACTTGACCATTGTGTTAAACATTGTAGCAGCAGACTTGACCATTGTGTTAAACATTATAGCAGCAGACTTGACCATTGTGTTAAACAGTGTAGCAGCAGACTTGACCATTGTGTCAAACATTGTAGCGGCAGACTTGACCATTGTGTTAAACATTGTAGCAGCAGACTTGACCATTGTGTCAAACATTGTAGCAGCAGACTTGACCATTGTGTCAAACATTGTAGCAGCAGACTTGACCATTGTCAAACATTGTAGCAGCAGACTTGACCATTGTGTCAAACATTGTAGCAGCAGACTTGACCATTGTGTCAAACATTGTAGCAGCAGACTTGACCATTGTGTCAAACATTGTAGCAGCAGACTTGACCATTGTGTCAAACATTGTAGCAGCAGACTTGACCATTGTGTCAAACATTGTAGCAGCAGACTTGACCATTGTGTTAAACATTGTAGCAGCAGACTTGACCATTGTGTTAAACATTATAGCAGCAGACTTGACCATTGTGTTAAACAGTGTAGCAGCAGACTTGACCATTGTGTCAAACATTGTAGCAGCAGACTTGACCATTGTGTCAAACATTGTAGCAGCAGACTTGACCATTGTGTCAAACATTGTAGCAGCAGACTTGACCATTGTGTCAAACATTGTAGCAGCAGACTTGACCATTGTGTTAAACATTGTAGCAGCAGACTTGACCATTGTGTCAAACATTGTAGCAGCAGACTTGACCATTGTGTTAAACATTGTAGCAGCAGACTTGACCATTGTGTTAAACATTATAGCAGCAGACTTGACCATTGTGTTAAACAGTGTAGCAGCAGACTTGACCATTGTGTCAAACATTGTAGCAGCAGACTTGACCATTGTGTCAAACATTGTAGCAGCAGACTTGACCATTGTGTCAAACATTGTAGCAGCAGACTTGACCATTGTGTCAAACATTGTAGCAGCAGACTTGACCATTGTCAAACATTGTAGCAGCAGACTTGACCATTGTGTCAAACATTGTAGCAGCAGACTTGACCATTGTGTCAAACATTGTAGCAGCAGACTTGACCATTGTGTTAAACATTGTAGCAGCAGACTTGACCATTGTGTCAGACATTGTAGCAGCAGACTTGACCATTGTGTTAAACATTGTAGCAGCAGACTTGACCATTGTGTCAAACATTGTAGCAGCAGACTTGACCATTGTGTCAAACATTGTGGCAGCAGACTTGACCATTGTGTCAAACATTGTAGCAGCAGACTTGACCATTGTGTTAAACATTATAGCAGCAGACTTGACCATTGTGTCAAACATTGTAGCAGCAGACTTGACCATTGTGTCAAACATTGTAGCAGCAGACTTGACCATTGTGTCAAACATTGTAGCAGCAGACTTGACCATTGTGTCAAACATTGTAGCAGCAGACTTGACCATTGTGTCAAACATTGTAGCAGCAGACTTGACCATTGTGTCAAACATTGTGGCAGCAGACTTGACCATTGTATGTGTCAGTGTGATATATTCATTTATGTTAAATTGTGTTAAATAATTTTCTGTTTACCTCTTCTGAACAGCTTCACTATTTAATGGCTGACGCAACTTAGTCAGGATAGTAACTATTAAGTTGGTTTATTAAGTTGGTTTATTAAGTTGGTTTATGTGTTGGCACATTTGTTGATGTAGTAAAATAGTAACAAAAAGACTTGGAAACGTTGGAATCCTTCCCATAAATGACTCGTCTGATCGGCTTCAAACTTTCACCACTGGTGTGGTTTCCTGAACACAAGGTTCACGCTGCCAGTGGCTGCTAGAAGTCCTAATTTAGCAATTTTATTGCACAAATAGTGATACTCAGTTTTTATTCAATAATAAACATTGTTTTTGTTTCACAATAACATCAACGAAGCTTATAATAACAGTGATCAACAGTAAGTTATAATAACAGTGATCAACAGTAAGTTATAATAACAGTGATCATCAGTAAGTTATAATAACAGTGATCAACAGTAAGTTATAATAACAGTGATCATCAGTAAGTTATAATAACAGTGATCATCAGTAAGTTATAATAACAGTGATCATCAGTAAGTTATAATAACAGTGATCAACAGTAAGTTATAATAACAGTGATCATCAGTAAGTTATAATAACAGTGATCATCAGTAAGTTATAATAACAGTGATCATCAGTAAGTTATAATAACAGTGATCAACAGTAAGTTATAATAACAGTGATCAACAGTAAGTTATAATAACAGTGATCATCAGTAAGTTATAATAACAGTGATCAACAGTAAGTTATAATAACAGTGATCATCAGTAAGTTATAATAACAGTGATCATCAGTAAGTTATAATAACAGTGATCAACAGTAAGTTATAATAACAGTGATCAACAGTAAGTTATAATAACAGTGATCAACAGTAAGTTATAATAACAGTGATCAACAGTAAGTTTATTGGTTAACAACAAACTGTTAAACATCTTTGGAATCAGATCACTTCCTCCAAAATGCCTGTTCTGGTTGGCTTCAAACTTGGACCATTCTTGGGCATTATTAAAATAGCTTGTCACACACTTTGAGCTGAGCAAATTTCAGTGTGTCAGTTTTATTAAATAAATTGTTTCCCATGTAATAACTAGTGAATGGTGCTTCTGATCAGCTTAAAACCATAAATGCTGATGCTGTATTTAATAGCGTCTTGATGCCGGTTTGCCGCTTTTAATCTGGAAATGATATATTATTAACTTTATCGCATCATTTTGCTTTGATGCTGGTGAGGGGCTCTTGATCCAAGGAACTGGCCCCATCTTCACTTTGCTGCTTTGATCGAAGTTGAATGCCTCCCATTCCACAGACGCTATATGTCCCCTACGGGTTTAGTGTTGTCCTCTTGATTAAAATATAACGATTGTGAACGGCATCAATCCTCACTGGTTGACACATCGTATGGAGTGGATGGATCATTTCATGGGTTTATGCTGTGGCGCCACAAATTTCGTTGGATTCTGTTCAATAACTGGTAAGCTCATCTTCTGGTCAACTTTCAGCGTTTAGTGTTGTGTTGTCTACAGAGTAAACAATCTCTTGATGTTAGGTTATGCAAGTTATTATGTGCCAGTTTTAATAATCAAGTTAGTTTGTGAAATAATTGGAGAATGTCTCTTCAGATCAGAAATAAGTCACAAATCCCTGTGCAGAATGTGGAGATGAACTGCTGGATATCCTTAGACTACTAGGTGGACAGAGGCTTACCTGGCCAGACTGTACAGCACATTCCTTATATTGAGTACATTAGTGAACCGAAAACCAACTAAGCCAGCTGTCAGGACTAGACCAACGAAGATTGCCCTTAGTTTCACAATGAACTTCGAGGACTCTCATGATAGCTGCACAGTGAGAGACCTAAACTAACAAAGAAAAGTCAATACCATCCTCACTCCCTGACCTGTCAGTAAATACCTTTATCCTTGAAGCATGACCAGAATTAATGCTACGACAAATTAGCCAAGATCATTGCTGGAGCTCGATACTTGGGGGTCCTCATCCACTGTCTTTCAAACATAAAATTTTGTTCGGATTTTTAACCCGAAGGGTTAGCCGCCCAGGATAACCCAAGTCAGTGCGTCATCGAGGACTGTCTGTCTTGTTTTCATTGTGATCCTTCAATCTTGTCCAAAAACATTAACATGAAATATTTTTAAAATGCATAGAATAACATCACAAATCAATATGCAGTCCTAGTCTTAGACACTTCCACCTGAACCAATCACAGCAAGTAACAGCTACAAACTCTGAAAAAGAAATGGTTGATTGGTATTTAGGAGTTGTAGAATAATCTATATACTGAATGCGACCTACACTTGTCGACTAACACCCAAGTACCTACTTGTTAGGTGAACGGAGACAACAAGTGTAAGGAAACATGCCTAATGTTTCCACCTGGATATCAGGTCACCGGACACCTCAGGCACCGTTTAAGAAGGGCAGGGAGAGAAGGCAACCTCTGAGACCGCAGGCACAGAGATACAATCCAGGAGAGGGACCTGCATCCAAATGCCAAACGGCATTTGGATGACAAGCAAAGAGGTTTCCCTCTTTCGCAATAAAGAGTGCAACATAAGCCGGGATGCCAGGAGCACGCTGAACCTCAAGCAGGTGGTACATGCCGAGCTTCTCAAGGAGGAAGTCCAAAAGCAGTTCACCAGACTTGCATAGAAGCTCTCGACAGGGAAATTGTGGGATGCGCGAATTGAAAATAGTATACCTGGGTTTAACATGCGCAGCTAGACACCTGATCGAATATTGTTATTACCATGATGGAGGTGTTACTGGGTGGTGTTACCGGGTGGTGTTACCGGGTGGTTATACTGGGTGGTATTACTGGGTGGTGTTACTGGGTGGTGTTACCGGGTGGTTATACTGGGTGGTGTTACTGGGTGGTGTTACTGGGTGGTATTACTGGGTGGTGTTACTGGGTGGTATTACTGGGTGATACTGGGTGGTGTTACTGGGTGGTATTACTGGGTGGTTATACTGGGTGGTGTTACTGGGTGGTATTACTGGGTGGTTATACTGGGTGGTGTTACTGGGTGGTGTTACTGGGTGGTGTTACTGGGTGGTATTACTGGGTGATGTTACTGGGTGGTGTTACTGGGTGGTGTTACTGGGTGGTGTTACTGGGTGGTGTTACTGGGTGGTGTTACTGGGTGGTATTACTGGGTGATGTTACTGGGTGGTGTTACTGGGTGGTGATGGTGGTGTTACTGGGTGGTGTTACTGGGTGGTGGTACTGGGTGGTGTTACTGGGTGGTATTACTGGGTGGTATTACTGGGTGGTGTTACTGTGTGGTATTACTGGGTGGTATTACTGGGTGGTGTTACTGGGTGGTGTTACTGGGTGGTGTTACTGGGAAGTGTTACCGGGTGGTATTACTGGGTGGTTATACTGGGTGGTATTACTGGGTGGTTATACTGGGTGGTGTTACTGGGTGGTGTTACTGGGTGGTATTACTGGGTGGTATTACTGGGTGGTATTACTGGGTGGTGTTACTGGGTGGTATTACTGGGTGGTGTTACTGGGTGGTATTACTGGGTGGTGTTACTGGGTGGTGTTACTGGGTGGTGTTACTGGGTGGTGTTACTGGGTGGTGTTACAGGGTGGTATTACTGGGTGGTGTTACTGGGTGGCATTACTGGGTGGTTATACTGGGTGGTGTTACTGGGTGGTATTACTGGGTGGTGTTACTGGGTGGTATTACTGGGTGGTGTTACTGGGTGGTGTTACTGGGTGGTATTACTGGGTGGTATTACTGGGTGGTTATACTGGGTGTTACTGGGTGGTATTACTGGGTGGTGTTACTGGGTGGTGTTACTGCGTGGTGTTACTGGGTGGTGTTACTGGGTGGTATTACTGGGTGGTGTTACTGGGTGGTTTTACTGGGTGGTATTACTGGGTGGTATTACTGGGTGGTGTTACTGGGTGGTATTACTGGGTGGTATTACTGGGTGGTGTTACTGGGTGGTATTACTGGGTGGTGTTACTGGGTGGTATTACTGGGTGGTATTACCGGGTGGTATTACTGGGTGGTTATACTGGGTGGTTATACTGGGTGGTATTACTGGGTGGTATTACTGGGTGGTGTTACTGGGTGGTATTACTGGGTGGTATTACTGGGTGGTTATACTGGGTGGTGTTACTGGGTGGTATTACTGGGTGGTGTTACTGGGTGGTATTACTGGGTGGTATTACTGGGTGGTGTTACTGGGTGGTGTTACTGGGTGGTATTACTGGGTGGTGTTACTGGGTGGTATTACTAGGTGGTATTACTGGGTGGTTATACTGGGTGGTGTTACTGGGTGGTGTTACTGGGTGGTGTTACTGGGTGGTGTTACTGGGTGATGTTACTGGGTGGTGTTACTGGGTGATGTTACTGGGTAATGTTACTGGGTGGTGTTACTGGGTGGTGTTACTGGGTAGTGTTACTGGGTGGTGTTACTGGGTAGTGTTACTGGGTGGTGTTACTGGGTAGTGTTACTGGGTGGTGTTACTGGGTGGTACTGGGTGGTGTTACTGGGTGGTGTTACTGGGTGATGTTACTGGGTGGTGTTACTGGGTGGTGTTACTTGGTGGTGTTGGTGGTGTTACTTGGTGGTGTTACTGGGTGGTGTTACTGGGTAGTGTTACTGGGTGATGTTACTGGGTGGTGTTACTGGGTAGTGTTACTGGGTGGTGTTACTGGGTAGTGTTACTGGGTGGTGTTACTGGGTGGTGTTACTGGGTGGTATTACTGGGTGGTGTTACTGGGTGGTGTTACTGGGTGGTGTTACTGGGTGGTATTACTGGGTGGTGTTACTGGGTGGTGTTACTGGGTGGTGTTACTGGGTGATGTTACTGGGTGGTGTTACTGGGTGGTGTTACTGGGTGGTGTTACTGGGTGGTGTTACTGGGTGGTGTTACTGGGTGGTGTTACTGGGTGGTGTTACTGGGTAGTGTTACTGGGTGGTGTTACTGGGTGATACTGGGTGGTGTTACTGGGTAGTGTTACTGAGTGGTGTTACTGGGTAGTGTTACTGGGTGGTGTTACTGGGTAGTGTTACTGGGTGGTGTTACTGGGTGGTGTTACTGGGTGGTATTGCTGGGTGATACTGGGTGGTGTTACTGGGTGGTGTTACTGGGTGGTGTTACTGGGTGGTGTTACTGGGTGGTATTACTGGGTGGTGTTACTGGGTGGTATTACTGGGTGGTTATACTGGGTAGTGATACTGGGTGGTGTTACTGGGTCGTATTACTGGGTGGTTATGCTGGGTAGTGTTACTGGGTGGTATTACTGGGTGGTGTTACTGGGTGGTGTTACTGGGTGGTATTACTGGGTGGTATTACTGGGTAGTGTTACTGGGTGGTGATATTGGGTGGTATTACAGGGTGGTATTACTGGGTGGTGTTACTGGGTGGTATTACTGGGTGGTGTTACTGGGTGGTATTACTGGGTGGTGTTACTGGGTGGTATTACTGGGTGGTGTTACTGGGTGGTGTTACTGGGTGGTATTACTGGGTGATGTTACTGGGTGGTATTACTGGATGGTGTTACTGGGTGATATTACTGGGATGGAGTTGTGGTTCATCTCAGTAAGCAAGACTGGGATGGGATGGAGGAGTGGTCCATGCCAGTAAGCAAGACTGGGGTGGGATGGAAGAGTGGACCATCCCAGTAAGTCAGGGAGGCTAGGCCTGAAACCTGTTCTAGAAGAGCTCCGGTCAGTGACATCCTGTCTACTGTGCTTGTGTCTCAGGTCCAGTCCTTCGTCCTCTCTCTCTTTCTCTCACCTGGAATAATTCGTATCCCCCACTAGATTGCCTCAGTGTGTGCTTCCAGGTCCTCGGTCATCTGTCTTTCCCAAGTCCTCGGTCATCTGTCTTTCCCATGTACTCCCATGTACCTGAAGTTGGTGTACAAGTATTTATTATTGAGATGACTAGTTATACAAGTTGGTGTATATGTGTTAGTGAGGTAATGAGTACTACAAGTTGGTGTACATGTGCTAGTGAGATGACGAGTTACGCAAGTTGGTGTACAAGTGTGTTAGTGAGGTGACGAGCTACACAAGTTGGTGTACAAGTGTGTTAGTGAGGTGACGAGTTACACAAGTTGGTGTACAAGTGTGTTAGTGAGGTGACGAGCTACACAAGTTGGTGTACAAGTGTGTTAGTGAGGTGACGAGCTACACAAGTTGGTGTACAAGTGTGTTAGTGAGGTGACGAGCTACACAAGTTGGTGTACAAGTGTGTTAGTGAGGTGACGAGCTACACAAGTTGGTGTACAAGTGTGTTAGTGAGGTGACGAGCTACACAAGTTGGTGTACAAGTGTGTTAGTGAGGTGACGAGTTACACAAGTTGGTGTACAAGTGTGTTAGTGAGGTGACGAGCTACACAAGTTGGTGTACAAGTGTGTTAGTGAGGTGACGAACTACACAAGTTGGTGTACAAGTGTGTTAGTGAGGTGACGAACTACACAAGTTGGTGTACAAGTGTGTTAGTGAGGTGACGAACTACACAAGTTGGTGTACAAGTGTTAGTGAGGTGACGAGCTACACAAGTTGGTGTACAAGTGTGTTAGTGAGGTGACGAACTACACAAGTTGGTGTACAAGTGTGTTAGTGAGGTGACGAGTTACACAAGTTGGTGTACAAGTGTGTTAGTGAGGTGACGAGTTACACAAGTTGGTGTACAAGTGTTAGTGAGGTGACGAACTACACAAGTTGGTGTACAAGTGTGTTAGTGAGGTGACGAACTACACAAGTTGGTGTACAAGTGTGTTAGTGAGGTGACGAGTTACACAAGTTGGTGTACAAGTGTGTTAGTGAGGTGACGAGTTACACAAGTTGGTGTACAAGTGTGTTAGTGAGGTGACGAACTACACAAGTTGGTGTACAAGTGTGTTAGTGAGGTGACGAACTACACAAGTTGGTGTACAAGTGTTAGTGAGGTGACGAGCTACACAAGTTGGTGTACAAGTGTTAGTGAGGTGACGAGTTACACAAGTTGGTGTACAAGTGTTAGTGAGGTGACGAGTTACACAAGTTGGTGTACAAGTGTTAGTGAGGTGACGAGTTACACAAGTTGGTGTACAAGTGTTAGTGAGGTGACGAGCTACACAAGTTGGTGTACAAGTGTTAGTGAGGTGACGAGCTACACAAGTTGGTGTACAAGTGTGTTAGTGAGGTGACGAACTACACAAGTTGGTGTACAAGTGTGTTAGTGAGGTGACGAGTTACACAAGTTGGTGTACAAGTGTTAGTGAGGTGACGAGTTACACAAGTTGGTGTACAAGTGTGTTAGTGAGGTGACGAGCTACACAAGTTGGTGTACAAGTGTTAGTGAGGTGACGAGTTACACAAGTTGGTGTACAAGTGTGTTAGTGAGGTGACGAGCTACACAAGTTGGTGTACAAGTGTTAGTGAGGTGACGAGCTACACAAGTTGGTGTACAAGTGTGTTAGTGAGGTGACGAGTTACACAAGTTGGTGTACAAGTGTTAGTGAGGTGACGAGTTACACAAGTTGGTGTACAAGTGTTAGTGAGGTGACGAGTTACACAAGTTGGTGTACAAGTGTGTTAGTGAGGTGACGAGTTACACAAGTTGGTGTACAAGTGTGTTAGTGAGGTGACGAACTACACAAGTTGGTGTACAAGTGTGTTAGTGAGGTGACGAGTTACACAAGTTGGTGTACAAGTGTGTTAGTGAGGTGACGAGCTACACAAGTTGGTGTACAAGTGTGTTAGTGAGGTGACGAACTACACAAGTTGGTGTACAAGTGTGTTAGTGAGGTGACGAGCTACACAAGTTGGTGTACAAGTGTTAGTGAGGTGACGAGCTACACAAGTTGGTGTACAAGTGTTAGTGAGGTGACGAGTTACACAAGTTGGTGTACAAGTGTGTTAGTGAGGTGACGAGCTACACAAGTTGGTGTACAAGTGTGTTAGTGAGGTGACGAACTACACAAGTTGGTGTACAAGTGTGTTAGTGAGGTGACGAACTACACAAGTTGGTGTACAAGTGTGTTAGTGAGGTGACGAACTACACAAGTTGGTGTACAAGTGTGTTAGTGAGGTGACGAGTTACACAAGTTGGTGTACAAGTGTGTTAGTGAGGTGACGAGTTACACAAGTTGGTGTACAAGTGTGTTAGTGAGGTGACGAGTTACACAAGTTGGTGTACAAGTGTGTTAGTGAGGTGACGAGTTACACAAGTTGGTGTACAAGTGTGTTAGTGAGGTGACGAACTACACAAGTTGGTGTACAAGTGTGTTAGTGAGGTGACGAACTACACAAGTTGGTGTACAAGTGTGTTAGTGAGGTGACGAGCTACACAAGTTGGTGTACAAGTGTGTTAGTGAGGTGACGAGTTACACAAGTTGGTGTACAAGTGTGTTAGTGAGGTGACGAGCTACACAAGTTGGTGTACAAGTGTGTTAGTGAGGTGACGAACTACACAAGTTGGTGTACAAGTGTGTTAGTGAGGTGACGAGTTACACAAGTTGGTGTACAAGTGTGTTAGTGAGGTGACGAGCTACACAAGTTGGTGTACAAGTGTGTTAGTGAGGTGACGAACTACACAAGTTGGTGTACAAGTGTTAGTGAGGTGACGAACTACACAAGTTGGTGTACAAGTGTGTTAGTGAGGTGACGAGTTACACAAGTTGGTGTACAAGTGTGTTAGTGAGGTGACGAGCTACACAAGTTGGTGTACAAGTGTGTTAGTGAGGTGACGAACTACACAAGTTGGTGTACAAGTGTGTTAGTGAGGTGACGAACTACACAAGTTGGTGTACAAGTGTGTTAGTGAGGTGACGAGCTACACAAGTTGGTGTACAAGTGTTAGTGAGGTGACGAGTTACACAAGTTGGTGTACAAGTGTTAGTGAGGTAATAACATATTCATGCAAGTTCTGCCACGTCTCGAGTGCCTCCGGGAGGATGAGGAAGCACCAGATGGGTCAAACCATCTCTTCAACCTTCTTTTTTTGTTACCATCATTAGATACCTTGTATTGCATGGAGACTCTTTGACCCAACACCTGAATGCTTCCACAGGTTTGGAGTTGTTCTTATACACTGCTAGTTTGCCTAGGAAAAGTACTTCCAGTAGGACAGATTGATGTTTCTAGATCTAGATATTGCCGTTGAAGCGGCTAGTTCGTTGTGCACACTATATCCATCCTGTGGATGGTCGCGCAAGAACATATCGATAAACAAAAAGTCTAGAAACTAGGCCGGAAAAGGCTTAACAGTAGTACATTTATCTATATATCTAAAGGTTGTCTTGTCTGTGGCAAACAGAATCAAGATCTTTGTTTAATATATCTAGTAACATATTTTTCATTAATACGATACCTTGTCATATCAATTAAATTATTATACCGTCTAACATATTTGCAAAGAATTTTTTTCCCTGAATGCGACTGACAGCAGTCGGCAAACTGTTTTGTACTTCTGGGTGTGGGTGGGTGTGAGTTGGACCTGACTAGCTTGTGCTGCTGGGTCTGGTGCAGTGCTCCATCCTTGAGTGGAGATGATCAGACTGGGTGGGTCATTGGGCTATTCCGGGGGGGGACATGGACCTGCTCCGCATGGGTCAGTAGGCCTGTTGCAGTGTTCCTTCTTTCTTATGTTCTTATGTTTATAGGCAGCTCAAGTGTATAAGGAAACATTGCCAGTAGATTTCTCTATCCCAGGATAGCAACCTGGGATCTTTCATTGTGAGACTAATAATCTCAAGCACTAAGCTACATGGCACAACGTCTTTATCTTTATAACGAAGTTGAAGTTAAACTGATCTGGGTACCGTCTTTAGTGTGCTGCTGGGCCCGGGGAAGAGTATTTCTGTCAAAATGACTTGTATAAAAAATGGTTAGTAACCCAATGATTGATGTTAAAATGATTTGTGTTTGAAAAAAAATGCTATCTCTTAGCGGCATGATTTATCTGCATAAATGTTTTGTTGGGTAATTGTCGGCTAATAGCCCCATGATGTGTATGTTATTACAACCATCTCTGATGCTTTAGTGAACGAGGAAAATTTAGATAACTGAAAAGTGGCGTCGACGAGTATGGTGAAGACATACGCTTAGCAAACTTGTTGTGGTTACGTTTCGCTCAGTGTTGAGGTTCATTGAGTCACGACTTCATAAAGTTCAAGGAAAAATTGTTTCGAGGCTGTGATGGAGAGGAGACTAGAGGAAGGAAGCACACTGTAAATCAACTTTAAAATATTCTAACTTGAGGAGTTAATATTTAAGAGGCGAGGCATTAGAATTAACCATGAATGCTAACCACGGGGAAAGGTGAGGCATTAGAATTAACCATGAATACTAACCACGGGGGAAAGTTAGGAGGAAGGAGAATTAACCATGAATACCAACTACCAGGAAAGGTTTCAACCATGGGCACACAACATCTGCTAAACTTGCTGGTAACCAGAGACTATGGTCGTCGAAGCCTGGGTCCTGGACACTCGTTCCTTTACTGTCACACTAGCTTCTAGAGTGAGGTTTACACTGTGACCCACCAGTATGACACTGCGACCCACCAGTATGACACTGCGACCCACCAGTATGACACTGCTTACTCTAGATCGTAGTTACCGAACCCTTAGTGGAATGCTTGACGATATCCTCGTCCTAATGAAATCTCCCAGGTCAGGCTGACACTTCACATCTCGATGTATGAAACCCATCCTGCGTGATGGAATATAACGGGGAAACCCATCCTTCGTGATGGAATATGACGGGGAAACCCATCCTTCGTGATGGAATATAACGGGGAAACCCATCCTTCGTGATGGAATATAACGGGGAAACCCATCCTTCGTGATGGAATATGACGGGGAAACCCATCCTTCGTGATGGAATATGACGGGGAAACCCATCCTGCGTGATGGAATATGACGGGGAAACCCATCCTGCGTGATGGAATATGACGGGGAAACCCATCCTTCGTGATGGAATATGACGGGGAAACCCATCCTTCGTGATGGAATATGACGGGGAAACCCATCCTTCGTGATGGAATATGACGGGGAAACCCATCCTTCGTGATGGAATATGACGGGGAAACCCATCCTTCGTGATGGAATATGACGGGGAAACCCATCCTTCGTGATGGAATATGACGGGGAAACCCATCCTTCGTGATGGAATATGACGGGGAAACCCATCCTTCGTGATGGAATATGACGGGGAAACCCATCCTTCGTGATGGAATATGACGGGGAAACCCATCCTTCGTGATGGAATATGACGGGGAAACCCATCCTTCGTGATGGAATATGACGGGGAAACCCATCCTTCGTGATGGAATATGACGGGGAAACCTGTTCGGTTTTATAAAATATGATATGGGATACCTATTTTGTGTAATGGCATATGACGTCAAAACCCATCCTGTGTGACGGAATATGACAGATTAACATAGCTAGATGTTGTTCCCACTATATAACTCTCACTTAGAATTGGGGCAGCAGTACACTATTGATGTAGCTAACTTCTAATTAAACAAAAAGTGTGGTGCAATATCAGAAGCTTCCTTACTGTCTTAACAACAAGCAGTCCTGTGTATCGTTTTCCAGTTTTAATTCGTTACCGTATCATGGAATTGGAGGAGGTTTGCAGAACAGGATTTACCGTCTCTAAAGGCATTGTGAGTGTTGATTATGTAACCACTTCTCTCTTGGTGCTCCACCCTCAATAATCTTCTTCCCAGTACCTTACATAGTGTGTGTGTGTGTGTGTGTGTGTGTGTGTGTGTGTGTGTGTGTGTGTGTGTGTGTGTGTGTGTGTGTGTGTGTGTGTGTCAAGGAGAGCAGCCTGTTTGTCCTGCCAGTACAGCCCTTGTTGGCACCACCTTCACTGCTTCCATTGTTCTGTCAATTTCTCTCTTCTCAGTGATCTGTGACTGTGCTTGTGTGTCTTACTGAAAGTGTGTACCTGTATGTATATGTCTGTGTGTAGGCAAGTTTATTCATGTATACACAAATACAGTTACATAGCAGCATATGGGTAGAGAATCTAGGATAACCCAAAAAAGTCAGTGTCATTGATACTGTGTACGTGTATACACAAATAACCCGCACATAGAAGAAAGGAGTTTACGACGACGTTTCGGTCCGACTTGGACCATGTTATTTGTGTACGTGTGTGTGTGTGTGTGTGTGTGCGCTGCTGAAAGCGTGTGTACCTGTATGTATATCTCTGTGCAGTAGTTATTAGTTGTCAAAGACACTTGTCGATTGACACTTGGCCTGTTATGTGTGGTGTGCCTGTGCGCTCGTGTCGTTGATAATGTGCACATGTATGCATCTCCTTCTGTGTACGCGTCACTTCTAACGTAAACATGCATCTTGCTGACTCCCGAGATCGTAATAGCAAAACTGCAAATAAATCACAGAACGGGTGGGAGTCGAACCCACGGCCTGCGAGCTTTAGTACTCTCCTGACATGAGTTACAGCCTCACCCACTCTGCGATATGTATTTTCCTGTGTATGTGTCGTTCGAGAACGTGTACGTCTTTCCATATTTGCATTTATCAACATATTAACGTACACAGTGTTGCACATCCCTGAACTTACTGCTAGAGTTGCAGGCATAATTAAAATACGTATAGAAATGTTGATTATTATAATACACAACTAAAATATAAAAATGATGATAATGATTAGAATTTATAATGAGTTAAAATACTTATAAAAGTTATGATGATAATGGCACATAACCAAAATACTACAAAAATAGTGAAAATACATATCACTACAAATAATACTTTTATTAGGAAAGTAATGCACTATACATAATGTATACAGAATTGCTGTAGAGTACATTACAGCATACATAATACATTACAGTATATACAGAGTACATTGCAGTGTAGAGTGCATTACATTAGAGTGCATAGAGAATGCATTACAGTGTAAATAGAGTTTGTTACAGTAAATACAGAGTACGTTACAGTAACGAGGCTCTACCGAAAAGTTCGAACTGCCGCTAACAAAATACAGAAACTAGTTGAAGTTGAGTGCCATTTTTTATTTTTTACGAAGAGAAAGAAGTCACGGGTGAGGGGGGGGTAGATCTGGGGAGGAAGGAGAGTGGGGGACGATTGTCTTGTTGTTTTTGGCTAGAAAACTTTGGTCTTTCTGATCTTGAGTCAGCAAGTGGGGTACAAATTTCGCGGACACTCGCCTCATGATCAAATTTTTAGTCAAAATGCTTTGACATGACCCATTAGAAATTCGCACAACACTCATGTCCAGGATACTCTATCGACGATTTTCGTGAATATCCCTCCTCACTTTTTCATTGCTGGCGTCTGTTTTTGACGTTCACGGACGACCATAAGATTCATCATCCTCAACTGATATTCGTACTGCTTTGAATAGACAAAACTATTCAAAATACTGTGTCCGACCCATTGCTCCGTCACCAAATGCTTGCTGAAGCATTTTGCAAGCTTCACACACACACACACACACACACACACACACACACACACACACACACACACACACACACACACACACACACACACACACACACACACACACACTGTTTCTTTTTAAGATTTCATTGTTACGAAAAAAAGAAAAACGCAACAACACACTGACAACACTACAAAAAATGCCTGTCTGACCTCAACAGAATGTCCGACAACACTGAAACTCGCCACGATGTTTCACAAAGCATCGATCTGCACAGTGTAATCTGCGCCACCACCGCATTTCACCCAGAAAACACGAAAATTAGATAGTACCTCGTAAACAGAGAGCATTGTATACAGAGTACAGCGTAAAGTACACTGCAATGTATACGGAGTACATTACAGTGTATACAGAGTACATTACAGTGTATACAGAGTACATTACAGTGTATACAGAGTACATTACAGTGTATACAGAGTACATTACAGTGTATACAGAGTACATTACAGTGTATACAGAGTGCATTAGTGTATACAGAGTACATTACAGTGTATACAGAGTACATTACAGTGTATACAGAGTACATTACAGTGTATACATAGTACATTACAATGTATACATAGTACATTACAGTGTATACATAGTACATTACAGTGTGTACATAGTACATTACAATGTATACATAGTACATTACAGTGTATACATAGTACATTACAGTGTATACATAGTACATTACAATGTATACATAGTACATTACAGTGTATGCAGAGTACATTACAGTGTATGCAGAGTACATTACAGTGTATGCAGAGTACATTACAGTGTATGCAGAGTACATTACAGTGTATGCAGAGTACATTGCAGTGTATACAGAGGACATAACAGTGTATACAGAGGACATAACAGTGTATACAGAGTACATTACAATGTATACAGAGTACATTACAGTGTATACAGAGTACATTACAGTGTATGCAGAGTACATTGCAGTGTATACAGAGTACATTGCAGTGTATACAGAGGACATAACAGTGTATACAGAGGACATAACAGTGTATACAGAGTACATTACAGTGTATACATAGTACATTGCAGTGTATACAGAGGACATAACAGTGTATACAGAGTACATTACATAAGGTCATTTTGCTTACACTGCGAAATTACTGTCATTGTCATGTGTCATTTGCTGTCATGTTTCAGTTGCTGTCATGTCATGTGTCAGTTACTGTCATGTTATGTGTCAGTTTGTCATATCATGTCAGTTACTGTCATGTCATGTGTTAATTACTGTCATTATGTCATGTTGTATATCATATGTTAATTTATAACCCTTGTTGACACTGAGGATTAATTGCAGTGTTTCCCACATTTGTCCGTCCGATCGTACGCCTGCCCGTCCGATCATCTGCCTGCCCGTCCGATCATCTGCCTGCCCGTCCGACCATCCGCCTGCCGTCCGATCGTCCGCCTGCTCGTCCGATCATCCGCCTGCTCGTCCGATCATCCGCCTGCTCGTCCGATCATCCGCCTGTCCGTCCGATCGTCTGTCTGCCCGTCTGATCATCCGCCTGCCCGTCCGATCGTCTGCCTACTCGTCCGATCATCCGCCTGCCCGTCCGATCATCCGCCTGCCCGTCCGATCGTCTGTCTGCACGTCCGATCATCAGCCTGCCCGTCCGATCGTCCGCCTGCTCGTCCGATCATCCGCCTGCCCGTCCGATCGTCCATCTGCCCGTCCGATCATCCGCCTGTCCGCCTGCCCGTCCGTCCGTCCGTCCGTCCATCCGTCAACCTAATTAAGAGAGCGTGAAAGTTGAAGGTACATTAGAGTGCAGTAGGTGAAGGTGGCGCACACCTGTAGGTGAAGATGAGGTGAAGGTGTCAGTGTGTTACCAGGTGAAGGTGAACCTCCTACCTCACCTCCCTTACTCTCATCACCCTCACTCTCACTCACCCTCACACTCATCACCCTCACTCACCAACCCTCACTCTCATCACCCTCACTCTCATCACCCTCACTCTCATCACCCTCACTCTCATCACCCTCACTCTCATCACCCTCACTCACCAACCCTCACTCTCATCACCCTCACTCTCATCACCCTCACTCATCACCTTCACACACCCTCACTCATAACCCTCACTCTCATCACCCTCACCATATACGCTACCATTATCACCACCATCACTATCACCCCTTCCCCTCGATATATAACCACTCACTACACAGTTACCACCAATATTATTTTCACCACCACCGCCATTACTAGTACTGTTTATACAATCACCATCACTGTTACTGCCACCACCATCATCACTATTGCCATCATCACTACTGTTGCCACCATCATTACTGTTGCCATCATCACTACTATTGCCACAATCATCACTATTGCCATCACTACTATTGCCACAATCATCACTATTGCCATCATCACTACTATTGCCACAATCATCACTATTGCCATCACTACTATTGCCACAATCATCACTATTGCCATCATCACTACTATGCCACATCATCACTATTGCCATCATCACTATTGCCACCACCATCACCACTATTGCCACATCATCACTATTGCCATCACCACTATTGCCACCACCATCACCACTATTGCCACCATCACCACTATTGCCACCATCATCACTATTGCCACCATCACTATTGCCACCATCACTAGTACCACCACCACCCATCATCACTGTTGCCACCACCATCACCACTATTACCACCACCGTCACCACTATTACCCTCATCGTCACCACTATTACCACCATCGTCACTATCGTCACCACTATTACCACCATCGTCACTATCGTCACCACTATTACCACCATCGTCACTATCGTCACCACTATTACCACCATCGTCACTATCGTCACCACTATTACCACCATCGTCATCACTATTACCACCGTCACTATTACCACCATCGCCACTATCGTCACCACTATTACCATCACCGTCATCACTATTACCACCATCGTCACCACTATTACCACCGTCACCACTATTACCACAATCGCCACCACTATTACCATCATCGTCACTATTACCATCATCGTCACTATTACCGTCATCGTCACCACTATTACCATCACTATTACCGCTACCATCACCACTATTACCACCACCGTCACTGTTACCACCACCAGCACTATTACCACCATCACAATTATCACTGCCATCACGACTATCAACACCATTACCGCTACCATCACCACTATCATCACTATTACCACCACCGTCCACTTACCACTACCGTCAACACTATTACTCCATCACCACTATTTCCACCACCATCACCGCTATTGCCGATACCATCGCCGCTACCATCACCACTATTACCCCCACCACCACTATTGTCACCAACAGCACCACTATTGCCGCCAGCAGCACCACTGTTACCACCACTACCACCACCAGCACCATCATATCACGTGCGAGGAATGTACACAATCACAGCAATTAGTGAGGCAGTCTGGCCCCTTCAGGTTCATCACCCGATACTGGCTCTATAATGTAGGGCATTATACCAACACCGCCGTCGCCGCCTAAACTGGGACCAGATAACATATCTCCATGGATGCTGAAAGAAGCTGGGCTGCTATGTGACACAGTAACACAGATATTCAACCAATCTCTCCAGTCACGACAGTTGCCAGAATATTGCATGAAAAGAGGAAAATGTCATGATATAATTAGCTGTGGGGTGTGCAGTGCTATCTGAGAACAACTGCCACAATATTTCATAACAGGACAGAAAAATTAGTTTCCCATTGTGATCCATGATCCATTATTCGGTAAGCTTAATATTTATGATGAATTTACCATCTTTGGTGGATGTGCAGGGCTCATCCTCGTGTAGAAAAAATGGACATAGGCAAGAGGCACTGAACTAGAGGCCAGTATCTTTAACATGCACTCTATGAAAGGTTCGTTGAGAAGATAGTAAGGAAGAGGATGATAGGACACTTGGAGAGAAGATACTTTAGAGAAAGCCAGCATGGATTCAGTGATGGAAAATATTGTCGTACAGATTTGCTGGAGTTCCACAACAGATTGACAGAAATGAAACATGAGAGAGAGGGCTGGGTGGACTGCATCTTCTTAGACTGCAGGAAAATTTTTGATACAATAGCACACTAGAGATTAGTCAAAAAATTAGAGGAGCAGGCAATGTTAAAAGGCAGAGTGCTTCACTGAGTCAAGGAGTATCTGAATGACAGAAGGTAGAGAGTAACAGCAAGGGATGAGGCACCAGAATGGGAGAGAGTAACAAGTGGGGTTCCGCAAGGATCAATGTTAAGGCCAATATTGTTCTTAATATTCGTGAATGACTTACCAGAGGGGATTGAATCCTATGTGTGTCACTGCGGATATAAAACTAATGAGAAGGATAAGAACAGGAGACGACAGTGATCAACTCCAGGAGACGTTAACGGACTCCTTATGTGGTCAGTCAAGTGGCTGCTCGAATTCAATCCAAATAAATGCGCGGTCATGCGAATTGGAAATGATGACTGCAGACCGGACACAGAGTACAGCATGGGAGGAAATTAACTTCGAATATCAGAGTGCATAGGACCTGTGGGTGGATATAACACCAAACATGTCAACAGAAATGCATATAAACAGTATAGCATCAGTTGTTCTCAGATTACCAAATCTAAGATTACCAGGAACCTGAATACAGCATCCTTTAGAGGTTTATGTACGACATATGTTACGCCAGTCATTGAGAACGCGGCCCCAGCATGGAGCCCTCGCCTAGTCAAGCACGTGAAGAAGCTCGAAGAAGTCCAAAGCTTTGCAACCAGACTAGTACCAGATATGGGAGGAATGTACTATGAGAAAAGGTTGAAGGAACTGAACCTGGCGACCTTAATGGAGAGGAGGACGAGGGAAGACATGATTACAAAAAAAAAAAATAGTGGAAGTCATAAGACAGATGAGGACAGATTGTTTGAATTAAGAGGACCAGCATCAAGAAGACACAGGTGGAAGCTGTAGACACAGACAAGCCACGGGGATGTCAGGAAGCACTTTTTTTTTTCGTCTCAGGCTTGTTGAAAAGTGGAGTGACTTGGACGACGAAGTGGAGGCAAATTCAACACACAGCCCAAGAAGTCAGATATGTGATGTGAATCAAAGTGGTCTAGGCGGCGGGTCCAGGAGCTGAGTCTTGATCCCCGCAACCACAGCGTGGTAAACACACACACACACACACACACACACACACACACACACACACACACACACACACAAACACACACACACAAACACACACACACACACACACACACACACACACACACACACACACACACACACACACTCACAGGAACTCAAGACACTAAGTGTTTGTGCTCCACAATTAACACCATAATTGAGGCTGTAAAATATCAAACGTTTCCTGACGCCAAATATGTCCACGCTGGCGGCCAGCCACTCTGGTCAGGACCTCCTCCTAGTGTTATATCTGCTTTTAGTTCCTGCATATTAGTTCCTGCTTGTTAGTCTCGCTGGTAGTGTTGTTAGACTAGCCATCCTTTCAGTCATGTTTGTTATTCGTTAGCACACTAATCCAACATGCCACAGCACCATTATGTTCCTAATTGCCTTCCTCGCCTCGTGGTTTTGTCAGTCGCCGCTGTTAACTCTCTCAAGTGCTGCTCTGAAGATTGCCGTCTCAAGAGGTAACTGACACCGAAAGCTAAGAGAAGCGACACGCAGGCCACACTATGTGACACGCAGGCCACTGTATGTGACACCCAGGCCGCTGTATGTAACACCCAGCACGTTCTATGACATAAAGCCAGCTATATGTAGCATGCAGCTCACTATATACAACATGCAGCTGGCTATACGTAGCCACCTGCTATGTGGAATATGCACTGTGTTTACATTATGTCTGATCAACCTAGGAGTCTACCTTTGTAACTTGTTCAGCTATCAGAACTTTACGGCCCAGTCCCTGGACCCATTATGTACGTCTGTAATCTTTTTGACTGCCACCAACACCATGGGTATGGTGTGTATAATAAAGATATTAAACAAACAACTACCGGAAGAGTGCTCAGAGGGCCAGTGCACTTATTGTCCGGTACCAGACCAGGCTTGCCGGGTGGATTACCTGATCTACCTGATATCGGAATTTTTATAATAATAATAATAATAATAATAATAATAATAATAATAATAATATTATTATTATTATTATTATTATTATTATTATTATTATTATTATTATTATTATTATTTCTACAAGTACATGCACTGCGTGACTCACTGTCGTTCTGTATACTTCAAGAGCTTTTGAAAGTGTGGGGCAAATCTTGACTCTTGGAACCAGCACGCCTCTGAGGTAAACTGTAACCTCTCTCTTATGCCCCGCACTACTGTGAGTAGTTCACTGTTAGTTCCCACACTACTGTGGGTAGTTCAGTTAGTTCCCACACTACTGTGGGTAGTTCACTGTTAGTTCCCACACTACTGTGAGTAGTTCACTGTTAGTTCCCACACTACTGTGAGTAGTTCACTGTTAGTTCCCACACTACTGTGGGTAGTTCACTGTTAGTTCCCACACTACTGTGAGTAGCACTGTGAGTTCCCACACTACTGTGAGTAGTTCACTGTTAGTTCCCACACTACTGTGGGTAGTTCACTGTTAGTTCCCACACTACTGTGGGTAGTTCACTGTTAGTTCCCACACTACTGTGAGTAGTTCACTGTTAGTTCCCACACTACTGTGGGTAGTTCACTGTTAGTTCACACTACTGTGAGTTCACTGTTCGTTCCCACACAACTGTAGGTGGTTCACTGTTAGTTCCCACACTACTGTAGGTGGTTCACTGTTAGTTCCCACACTACTGTGGGTAGTTCACTGTTAGTTCCCACACTACTGAGGGTAGTTCACTGTTAGTTCCCACACTACTGTGGGTAGTTCACTGTTAGTTCCCACACTACTGTGAGTAGTTCACTATTAGTTCCCACACTACTGTGGGTAGTTCACTATTAGTTCCCACACTACTGTGGGTAGTTCACTGTCAGTTCCGACACTACTGTGAGTAGTTCACTGTCAGTTCCCACACTACTGTGGGTAGTCCAGTGTTAGTTCCCACACTACTGTGTGTAGTCCAGTGTTAGTTCCCACACTACTGTGAGTAGTTCACAGTTAGTTCCCACACTACTGTGGGTAGTTCACTGTTCCAACACTACTGTGGGTAGTTCACTGTTAGTTCCCACACTACCGTGAGTAGTTCACTGTTATTTCCCAAACTACTGTGGGTAGTTCACTGTTATTTCCCAACCTACTGTGGGTAGTTCACTGTTAGTTCCCACACTACTGTGGGTAGTTCACTGTTAGTTCTCACAATACTGTGGGTAGTTCAATGGTAGTTCCCACACTACTGTGGGTAGTTCACTGTTAGTTCCCACAATACTGTGGGTAGTTCACTGGTAGTTCCCACAATACTGTGGGTAGTTCACTGTTAGTTCCCACACTACTGTGGGTAGTTCACTGTTAGTTCCCACACTACTGTGGGTAGTTCACTGTTAGTTCCCACAATACTGTGGGTAGTTCACTGTTAGTTCCCACACTACTGTGAGTAGTTCACTGTTAGTTCCCACACCACTGTGGGTAGTCCAGTGTTAGTTCCCACACTACTGTGAGTAGTTCGCAGTTAGTTCCCACACTACTGTGGGTAGTTCACTGTTAGTTCCAACACTACTGTGGGTAGTTCACTGTTAGTTCCCACACTACCGTGAGTAGTTCACTGTTATTTCCCAAACTACTGTGGGTAGTTCACTGTTATTTCCCAAACTACTGTGGGTAGTTCACTGTTATTTCCCAAACTACTATGGGTAGTTCACTGTTAGTTCCCACAATACTGTGGGTAGTTCACTGTTAGTTCCCACAATACTGTGGGTAGTTCACTGTTAGTTCCCACAATACTGTGGGTAGTTCACTGTTAGTTCCCACACTACTGTGGGTAGTTCACTGTTAGTTCCCACAATACTGTGGGTAGTTCACTGTTAGTTCCCACAATACTGTGGGTAGTTCACTGTTAGTTCCCACAATACTGTGGATAGTTCACTGTTAGTTCCCACACTACTGTGGGTAGTTCACTATTAGTTCCCACACTACTGTGGGTAGTTCACTGTTAGTTCCCACACTACTGTGGGTAGTTCATTGTTAATTCCCACACGACTGTAGATCACTGTTCCCACACTACTGTGGGTAGTTCACAGTTAGTTCCCACACTACTGTGGGTAGTTCATTGTTAATTCCCACACGACTGTAGATCACTGTTCCCACACTACTGTGGGTAGTTCATTGTTAATTCCCACACGACTGTAGATCACTGTTCCCACACTACTGTGGGTAGTTCACTATTAGTTCCCACACTACTGTGGGTAGTTCACTATTAGTTCCCACACTACTGTGGGTAGTTCACTGTTAGTTCCCACACTACTGTGGGTAGTTCATTGTTAATTCCCACACGACTGTAGATCACTGTTCCCACACTACTGTGGGTAGTTCACAGTTAGTTCCCACACTGCTGTGGGTAGTCCAGTGTTGCCACACTACTGTGAGTAGTTCACAGTTAGTTCCTACACTGCTGTGGGTAGTTCACTGTTAATTCCCACACTATTATAGTAACTCTCTGCTTCATGAACTGTACCGTCTCTAGGAGCCAGTTTTCTTCCCACTCCCTCTGTGGGGTTTCCAAAAACCTTGTTGCTTCCCACTCCATTTGTGTTGTTTTCACCCCTCAAGGGAAGTTCCTTGACGCTAGTGAGGGGCTCTTTTCTAGGGAATTGGATCTGTGCTCCATTTCCCTGAATTGAGGCTGAATACCTTCCACACCTCCCACAGGCGTTGTATAATCCAATGGGGTTAGCGCTTCCCCATGTTAATAATATTGTGTTGTTTTCAGAAACCTTGTTGCTTCCCAGTCCATTTGCGGGGTTTACAAAAGCTTTGTTACTTCCCAATACATTTGTGAGGTTCCAAGAATGTTGTTTCTTCCCACTCCATTCTGGATGTTATTCATTCACTATCTTCACACTGTCTCTAATACTATCCACTGTTATGGTGACTACAATTTCCACAACTCGAAAGCATTCCAGTCATGGTTCTTCCACACCTATCTTAGCACTGCTCTGTTATCTAGTTCTGGTGTTGGTGTTGTGGCACCTGTGTCTCCCTCAAAGTCAGTTCTGGTGTTAGTGATGTGGCACCTGTGTCTCCCTCAAAATCAGTTCTGGTGTTAGTGATGTGGCACCTGTGTCTCCCCCAAAATCAGTTCTGGTGTTAGTGATGTGGCACCTGTGTCTCCCCCAAAATCAGTTCTGGTGTTAGTGATGTGGCACCTGTCTCTCCCTCATAGTCAGTTCTGATGTTAGTGTTGGGGCACCTGTGTCTCCCTCAGTCAGTTCTGGTGTTAGTGTTGGGGCACCTGTGTCTCCCTCATAGTCAGTTCTGGTGTTAGTGTTGGTGCACCTGTGTCTCCCTGACAGTCGGTTTTGGTGTTAGGGCACCTGTCTCTCCCTCACAGTCAGTTCTGGGCCTTTGATGAATTGAAAATTGAGTGTCTCTCTTAAACTTATTCATCCAGATCTCTTGCGCTTAAGAACTTCACTTGTGTACTGGTGTCAAATATACCTGTGATGTAAATGGTTTAGAAACCGGCAAGTTGAAGAATGAGACACTTGTGCAACATTTAGGAATCTTCATTGAGGAAACCTTTCGCCAGCCAGTGGCTTCTTCAGTCCAATACAGAGAAGAACCGTGGAAAATGAGGAGTTTGATGTAATTAGTCTCTCAGCCAGGAGTCGATGTGTTCGGTCCATCAATTTTGAGAAAAATATCGGTACTTTACTATGATTGATGGATCAAATACATTGACTCTAGGCTGAGGGACCGATTACCTCAAACTCCTCATATTCTAGCGTTCTTCTCCGTATTGGACTGAAGAAGACACTGGCTGGAGAAACGTTTCTTCAAAGATTCCCAAATGTTACACAAGTGTCTCATTCTTCAAATATACCTCGCCTGGGACCAGTGTTACATAACCATACCAATGTGTGTGATCAGTGTGTGACAGGTAGCGGTTCAGTTTTCTCTTGAATCTTCTGCCTCCGTCCCAGTAGATATTGACTCAGAGAAGATTTGTTGAAAGTCAAACAGAAGTTTATGAAATATTGTCAGAAAGTAACTATCTAATGAGCTTGAAGAAAGTAGAACAATACAGATAGGAGTTAGCAGAGCCATTATCCATCATAATGAAATGTGTCAAGTTAAACATATATTTGGAGAAAGAAACAAGACCAGTAGATTGCAAGATGTTGTTACTACTAGACTAAAGTTTGGCTATTAAGTATCTCTGGCAGTGCGGTTTGTAGTGATGTCATTAACGTAAAATGTAGTGTGGAAAGAGTCAGGACCATACACTGGAGCATTATATCTTAGGGTGTCCAAACATCCAACCTTTTCAGGGACACTTCTATGCAAACCTTACAGGATATGACGAAACACCTCATTGTTAATGATATCTAAAGTCTTGAGGTTGTGTCCACATTTTACATCGACTAGATGAATGAACTGTTTTTATAGAGGAAACTGCAGCCCAGTTATAACCTATGTTTTTGTGGTAATAAGTTAGGGTCACGGCCGTTGTGTTAAAAAAAATATATAAAAAATTTTGGAAGACTGTTCCATACTGCATTGTGTATATCAACTATATGAAGTAACTAATATTTCTTGCTAGTGATGTAACAATACCCAGGAGGTCTGACAAAGACCCATTGTGGGTTCTGTAATCCTGTTTTTATTTTTTTTTGCGCTACCGCTTAGGCGGTACAACTGAAACTATTCGAAGTTTGAAGCCGATCAGAAGAGGCATTCTCAAGTTACCTCCCTCTCAGGGGATTTCTAATGCTTGTACAATGATGGTAATACTGATGATGAGGAATATAGGTGGTGGGGGTAGTAATGCAGTTGTTGTGATAGATGTTGTGGGAGTAGTGAGCAGTGTTAGCAACACAGCGGGGGACAGTTCACGAACCTGCTGTACTCACCGTGTGTACTCACCTATTTGTACTCACCTATTTGTGGTTGCAGGGGTCGAGTCTTAGCTCCTGGCCCCGCCTCTTCACCGGTTGCTACTGGGCCCTCTCTCTCCCCGCTCCATGAGCTTTATCAAGCCTCGTCTTCAAACTGTGTATGGTTCCTGCCTCCACTACGTCATTTTCTAGGCTATTCCACTGCCTTACAACTCTGTGACTGAAGAAATACTTCCTAATATCTCTCTGACTCATTTGTGTCTTCAACTTCCAATTGTGGCCTCTTGTTTCTGTGTCCCCTCCCTGGAACATCCTGTCTTTGTCCACCTTGTCTCTTCCACGCAGTAGTTTATAAGTCGTTATCATGTCTCCCCTGACCCTCCTGTCCTCCAGTGTCGTCAGGCCGATTTCCCTTAATCTTTCTTCATAGGACATTCCCCTTAGTTCTGGAACTAACCTTGTCGCAAACCTTTGTACTTTCTCTAGTTTCTTGACGTGCTTTATCAAGTGTGGGTTCCAAACAGGTGCTGCATACTCCAGTACGGGCCTGACATACACGGTGTACAGTGTCTTGAACGATTCCTTACTAAGGTATCGGAATGCTGTTCTCAGGTTTGCCAGGCGCCCATATGCTGCAGCAGTTATCTGATTGATGTGTGCTTCCGGAGACATGCTCGGTGTTATACTCGCCCCAAGATCTTTCTCCTTGAGTGAGGTTTGCAGTCTTTGGCCACCTAGCCTATACTTTGTCTGTGGTCTTCTGTGCCCTTCCCCTATCTTCATGACTTTGCATTTGGCAGGATTAAATTCGAGAAGCCATTTGCTGGACCAGGTGTCCAGTCTGTCCAGGTCTCTTTGAAGTCCTGCCTGGTCCTCATCAGATTTAATTCTCCTCATTAACTTCACATCATCTGCAAACAGGGACACTTCTGAGTCTAACCCTTCCATCATGTTCACATATACCAAAAATAGCACTGGTCCTAGGACCGACCCCTGTGGGACCCCGCTCGTCACAGGTGCCCACTGTGATACATCATTACGTACCATGACTCGTTGTTGCCTCCTTGTCAGGTATTCTCTGATCCATTGCAGTGCCCTTCCTGTTATATGCGCCTGATGCTCTAGCTTCTGCACTAATCTCTTGTGAGGAACTGTGTCAAAGGCCTTCTTGTCTAAGAAGATGCAATCAACCCATCCCTCTCTCTCGTGTCTTACTTCTGTTATTTTATCATAAAACTCCAGAAGGTTTGTGACACAGGATTTGCCTTCCATGAACCCGTGCTGGTTGGCATTTATACTCTTGTTCCATTCCAGGTGCTCCACCACTCTCCTTCTGATAATCTTCTCCATAACTTTGCATACTATACACGTCAATGACACAGGTCTATAGTTTAGTGCCTCTTTTCTGTCTCCTTTTTTAAAAATGGGAACTACATTTGCCGTCTTCCAGTTTCCAGGGACGTGTTGAAGATTGTGGTAAGTGGCACGCACAACATATCTGCTCCCTCTCTAAGGACCCACGGGGAGATGTTGTCCGGTCCCATTGCCTTTGAGGTATCGATGTCCCTTAGCAGTTTCTTCACCTCCTCCTCATCTGTATGTATGTCGTCCAACACTTGTTGGTGTATTCCTTGCTGGTGTCCCCATCTGATCTGTCCCCCCAGAGTCCTTCCTGTCTCTACTGTTAATACTTCCTTAAATCTCGTGTTGAGCTCCTCACATACCTCTTGATCGTTTCTTGTGAGTTCTCCACCTTCTTTACTCAGCCTTATCACCTGGTCCTTGACTGTTGTCTTCCTCCTAATGTGGCTATACAGCAGTTTCAGGTCAGATTTGACTTTCAATGCTATGTCGTTTTCATACTGTCGCTGGGCCTCCCTCCTTATCTGTGCATACTCGTTTCTGGCTCTTCTACTAATCTCCTTGTTTTCCTGGGTCCTATGCCTCCTGTACCTTTTCCATTCTCTGTTGCACTTAGTTTTTGCCTCCCTACACCTTCGGGTAAACCAAGGACTCGTTTTGGTCTTCCTATTATTTCTGTTTCCCTTGGGAACAAACCTTTCCTCTGCCTCCTTGCACTTTGTTGCCACATATTCCATCATCTCGTTTACTGATTTTCCTACCATTTCTCTGTCCCACTGAACCTCCTGCAGGAAGTTTCTCATACCTGTGTAGTCCCCCCTTTTATAGTTTGGCCTGTCCCCTTCAGTTCCTGTTACCTTCTCCACTTGTAACTCTACTATATAATCAAAACTCAGAACCACGTGATCGCTAGCTCCAAGGGGCCTCTCATAAGTGATGTCCTCAATGTCTGAACTGCTCAGGGTGAACACAAGATCCAGTCTTGCTGGCTCATCCTCCCCTCTCTCTCTGGTTGTGTCCCTGACATGTTGATGCATGAGGTTTTCAAGTACCACATCCATCATCTTGGCTCTACATGTTTCGGGACCCCCATGTGACTCCAGGTTTTCCCAGTCGATCTCCCTGTGGTTGAAAACGCCCATTACCAGTAACTTTGCTCTGCTCAAGTGAGCTCTTCTTGCCACCTCGGCCAGTGTGTCCACCATCACCCTGTTGTTTTCTTCATACTCCTCTCTTGGCCTCCTGCAGTTCTGTGGTGGGTTATACATCACTCCAATGACTACTTTATGTTCTCCGGACTGAATTGTACCTACAATGTAGTCTCTTTCTCCAATCATGTCCATGCCTTCCATTTCCTCATATCCCCATCGGTGATTTACGAGCAGTGCAACCCCTCCTCCCCCTCTACTCCTATCTTTCCTGAGGATCTGATATCCCGTTGGGAAGATTGTGTCTGTTATTGTCTCAGCGAGTTTTGTTTCTGTGACTGCTATGATGTCTGGGGATTTTTCACTGATTCTTTCGTTCCACTCCTCATGTTTATTCGTTACTCCATCCGCGTTTGTGTACCAAACTTTCAGTTTCTTTTCTATCATTGTGGTCATGCAAGAATATTGGGGTTGGGGGAGCGAGAGCCTTGGTGGGGGCCTATATGGGGCTGTGGTGTAGGTGGGGTTTGTGATGATGGGAGTGGGGTCAGAATGCCCATAAGGGACAGCTGTTGGGGTGAGGTTTGTGATATGGGGGTTGGTGGCAGAGGGAACAGTGAGTGGGTTGTAGTATAGGTTGCTCAGTTGCGTTGGGAATGTCGCGGTTGGAGTCTTTTGGTGGGAGATTCTGTGGGGTGTGTTTGCCCTTCCTCCTGTGTCTGGGTCCTGCTCATCTTCGTCATTGCCTCTCGTTCCTCCTTGCATCTCTGTACCCTCTCTTTCAGTGTAGTCCTTTCTTCTTGTGTTCTGTCGCAGTCGAGGTATACTCTCTGGTACCCCGGTTTGTCCCTCAGTCTTGCTTTCTCTTGCAGAATCCTTGTTCGAACTGATTCTTCCTTGAAAGTTACTCTGACAGGCCGTATCCTTCCACTCGCAAACCACCCAATTCTCTGAAAATTTGTCACCTGGGTCATATCGCCCTCGCCTATTGTTTTCATGATGCCTTCAATCATTTTTTTCTCCTCCTGTTTTATTTCTTCAAAGTTGTCCCCCTTGGCTTCTTGGAGCCCATACACAAAAACTGACCTCGCCCTTTCCTCCTCCCACTGAGTCTCCATCTGCTTCCTCTGAGGCATTTTATTTCCTTCCATTGACATGTTCTTGCCTTCAGTCCCTGTCATATCTGAAACTTCTATTCTCAGTGAACTGTCTTTCATGACCAGCTGTTCCTTGCTACTGCAGTTGGCTGTTAGAATCTTTGCATATAGCATACCTTCATTGTCTTCGGACCTGTCATTTGATCTTAGTGTGCTCCTCGTCTTTTCCCTGGCCCCACGTGGGTCTGATAGGGCCTTCGCATATGGCATGTCTCCGTTGTTGCTTACTGTCCCCTTGTCTGTGCCTGACATTGAATTTCCTGATGTCACATCTGAATTGTCATTTGTCTCTCTAATCTGTTTCAGGCTTTGCAGTTTCTCTTCTAAGCACTGTATCCTAGCTTCTGCTGCTAAGACCTGTACTTCCCACTTCCTGCACTCTTCAGCTATCCACTCCTCAATTTTCTTACCAAGATCTTTCTTACCAGTCTTTCCTCCCTGGTTCGTCTACCAGATCTCTGGTTTTCCGTCCTCTAGGGCCACCTTTTTTTTTTTTTTTTATTACCACAGACAGAAGGCTAGAGGAGGGAGAGGGTGAGAGAGGGAGAGAGAAAGGGTAGAAAGAGGGAGAGAGAGGAGAGAGAAAGGGTAGAAAGAGGGAGAGAGAGGAGAGAGAAAGAGTAGAAAGAGGGAGAGAGAGGAGAGAGTATGGGGGTGAGGGATAAGACCAAGGGGGAGAGAGAGAGAAATGTGAGGGGGGAGAGAAAGGGTAGAGAGAGGGAGAAAGAGAGGGAGAGAGAGAGAGGGAGAAAGGAGGGTGAGGGAAAAGGCTATGAGAGAGAGAAATGCGAGGGAGGGGTAGAAATATAGAAAAAGGGAGATGGAGAGAGAAGCCTATAGAGAGAGAAGAGGGTGAGGGATAGGATTATGGGAGTGAGGGAGAGAGAGAGAGAGAGAGAGAGTAGGGGGAAGGGGAGGGAAAAAGGCTATGAGAGAGAGAAACGCGAGGGAGCGGGAGAGAGAAAGATAGGAGGGAGGAGGGAGTGAAGGCAAGAGGGGAAAGGTCTGTGGGGAAGGGAAAGGTGTGTGGGGGGGTGAGGAGACGCGGTCAAATTCCAAGGATCAGCTGTGTGAATGAGTGGATGTGTGTACTCACCTAGTTGTGGTTTCAGGGGTCGAGACTCAGCTCCTGGCCCCGAGTGTGTATGTGTGTGCACGCGTGTGTGTGTGAGCACGTCAGTTGTGTGTGTGTGTGTGTGTCGGTTGCCCGCTTGGCAGATTTACCAGGCGTGCTGGTCGGCAGATAGACCAGGTGTGCTAACACCACAGATGGACAAGGCGTGCTAACACCACAGTTGGACCAGGCGTGCTAACACCACAGATGGACAAGGCGTGCTAACACCATAGTTGGACCAGGCGTGCTAACACCACAGATGGACAAGGCGTGCTAACACCACAGTTGGACCAGGCGTGCTAACACCACGGATGGACTAGGCGTGCTAACTGGTTGTGCTGTATTTACTTCCGCTCTGCTGCTGCAACCATCTGTGGATTTCTCGCATACTGTTTGCGGAAAATCTGAATTTACGCTCTTTGCGTTAGGCTTACTTAAGTTAGATTGCCCCATATTTGTTAAAATTAATGAATTATCACATATCACAACGACATCAGACATAAACAGAGATATACACCACAGCACCGTATCATCCTTTGCGGATGATACTAGGATCTGCATGAGGCTGTCATCTGCTGAGGACGCGGTTAACCTCCAAGAAGATATAAACAAAGTTTTCCAGTGGGCAACGGTAAACAATATGATGTTCAATGAGGACAAATTCCAACTACTCCGTTATGGAAAACTGGAGGAGATAATAACTAGAACAGAGTATACTACTGACTCCGGCCATACAATAGAGCGGAAAAATAATGTAAGGGACCTGGGAGTAGTAATGTCTGAGGATCTCACTTTCAAGGATCACAACAGTGCCACGATCGCACGTGCAAAGAAAATGATAGGATGGATAATGAGAACTTTCAAAACGAGAGATGCCAAGCCCATGATGATCCTTTTCAAATCACTTGTTCTCTCTAGGCTGGAATACTGCTGTACATTAACATCTCCATACAAAGCAGGTGAAATCGCAGATCTAGAGTGTGTACAGAGATCCTTTACTGCACGTATAAGTTCTGTCAAGCACCTTAACTACTGGGAACGCTTGGAAGCACTTGACTTGTACTCGTTGGAACGCAGGAGGGAGAGATATATCATAATCTACACTTGGAAAATCTTGGAAGGAATGGTCCCAAATCTGCACACAGAAATCACTCCCTACGAAAGTAAAAGACTGGGCAGGCGATGCAAAATGCCGCCAATAAAAAGTAGGGGCGCCATTGGTACACTAAGAGAAAACACCATAAGTGTCCGGGGCCCAAAACTGTTCAACAGCCTCCCATCAAGCATTAGGGGAATTGCTAATAAACCCCTGGCTGCCTTCAAGAGAGAGCTGGACAGATACCTAAAGTCGGTGCCGGATCAGCCGGGCTGTGGCTCGTACGTCGGACTGCGTGCGGCCAGCAGTAACAGCCTAGTTGATCAGGCCCTGATCCATCGGGAGGCGTGGTCGTGGACCGAGCCGCGGGGGCGTTGATCCCCGGAATAACCTCCAGGTAACCTCCAGGTAAGAAAACAATTGACGCGCGAACATAAAACAGGAACCCACCAGATAGCCATAGAATTCTCCATATATAATAATTCACAGTTTCAAGACTGGTTATCTGTCTACCATCAACACTTGTGACACTAGCTCTGTCTGCCCTCACACCTGACGCTTGTGTCGACCTCTTGTACCTGCTGGCCTGCTGACTGGAACGTAAATGAGCACCAGTGATGTCATGACTTTAAGTCTTGGATGATGGCACTGTGATTGTCTCCAGTAGTTTTGATTGTCTGCCGTGAGTCCTGTTTTCTTTCCCTTCAGTTACATTAAAATATAACTTAAGTTAAAAGACACTCGCTGTCTGCTTCCAGTTTACGAGCGCCTGCTACGCTTACGACACCTTACTTTAGCTAGAATTAAGAGTTAGTGTGCTTAACATCGATTGTACGAGGAGCTTCCTCTAGGACCCTCCCTCTTCTCTGTCGCGAATCTAAGAGGAACTGTACCGATGGAGCTCTCATAGGCATATCAGTTCAGAACCCAGATGTTAAGAGAGTAAACCTGTGGTGCGGGGCTCCTTATCTTGTAATCTCGCAGTAACGTTCGAAGAACTATCAAGAAGGCTTTTCCTGGAAACCTTTAAGGATGTAACCCATCTCGGTATAACACCATTATCTAGAATCTTGGATAATCTGCACCCAGGTGGTTTTTATCGCAGTGCATTACATATAACTAAGATTTACCCGTAACACCATCCTAGGTACTGATCTTATGTTATAACTCCGGTAGGTCAGCGGATTCTTACCCACCAGTAAATGTAAAAAGTATCAGTAACTAAAGCAAAATGTAGCCTTTGGAAAGTTAAAAAAAAATAGTATCCCAAGGCATGGTCTTGGCTCCTTTACTGATTCTCGTCCTCAAAGCAGACAGATAAAAACACTAGCCACAGCTTCGTATTATCCTTTTCGGACGATACCTCTCAAGGGAGGTTCCTTGATGCTGGTGAGGGGCTCTTGATCTAGGGAATTGGATCTGTGCTCCTGTTCCCTGAATTGAGCCTAAATACCTTCCATTCCCCCCCACGTGCGCTGTATAATCCTACGGGTTTAGCGTTCCCCCATGATTATAAATTTACGGACGATACAAAATAAGCATTGAAGTCGCCAAGGTAGAAGACGTGGGAAAATTACAAGAAATTATTAACAGAGACTTCCAGTGGGCAATGGAAAATAACATGATGTTCTAACCCCACCCGTACCTGGTTTGTTTACAATCGTGTTATTACGATTCGTGAATCGACATGATGCTAAATGGTGACAAATTCCGGCTGCTTAGATATGGAAGAAATGACAAACTCAGGAGCACTGGAAACAAAACATAGGATGACCATCTCGTAGAACGAAAGGATAATATACAAGACCTGGGTATAATAATGCAAGATGATGTCTCGTTTGTAGAACACATTAAGACAAATGCAGCGAAGGCCAGAAACGACAGATTGTATGTTGAGAAGTTTTAAAACGAGAGAAAAACCGATGGTGACAATATTCATATAATTTGTTCTCTCATATCTCACACATTATTTGGTGGTGAGTGTTCCATTGAAAGCAGGAGAGATATTAGAGCCGGAAAATTGTAGAGATCGTTTACTGCCTCCACAGAGCGAAGCATTTGAACTACTGGGCATACCTGAAAGTACTGGCAGTGTACTGTATGGAGCGAAGAAGAGAGATTCTTGATAATATATACATGGAAGATACTCAAGGGTAAGTTCCAAATCTACTTGCTACCTTAACAACATACTGCAGTGAGAAATATGAAAGGTGTAAAAGAAACACATTGAAAATTAGAGGCACAATGGGCACGATAAGAGATCCATGAAACAACAGGAGTACCATGGACACAAAAAGAGGACAATATGTCAGCATCTGTGGTCCAAGATTGGTCAATTTGCAACCAGCAGATATCAGAAATATTGCCAGAATAAGTCTAGAAATTTCAGAAAGTGAATCACTACCTTTGTCATGGTCCGCCTGTCACTAATAACAGGGCCTATGAGAGAGGGGGAAGGTTCAGCCGGTACATTGGTCCTGTTGTGAATCTCTGAAAGGACCCCCATAGCCATAGACGTTTTATTTTAATTTTTTCATTTGATTTTTTTTGTTAATTTCATCTATTTTTAGTTTATTTAGAAAAATAATTATGTAAAATTCACTTAGACTGGGGGCCTCAGCCTACCCCCAGGGGCCGCAGAGCAGTCTTGTTCCGTCTTGCAAAATTTCTCTTGGAGGCCCTGGATAGCAACAGCCTGTTCAAACAGGTAGTCAACAGAAAGCCCAGTCATAGGCTGAGTTGGGACTTGCTACATCATAGATTTCTATGAAAAGGTCATCCACTCATCCCAGGGCTTCCTTCACACCGCTGTGAGGCAGTGCAGAAAAAAAGTAGGTTACAAAAACCTCTGGTAACCTTCAGCAGTGACCTTATGAAGCAACTACTGCACCAACCCTTCGTCGTGAAATACTGAATTTCATATATAGTTGTAAACAAGTCTAGATGTGCTCAACTATTTTTGACTCTCCTAGTTATCACCTAGCTTTGACTTGACTACTTGTACTCACGTAGTTATGGTTGCGGGGTCGATTCTTGGCTCCGGCCCTGTTTCTTAACTGTTTATGAGTGCTCGAGCTAATTCCTAGTTTTTTAAGGCCCAGTCAACACTAATCACAAATCTGTGTGTGGAATCCTCCTCCACCACTTCTCCATCCAGATAGTTCCATTTTCTAACCATTCTTAGGATGTAGAAATATTTCTTATATTGCTGTTATTTACCTGCATTTTTGAATTCCATCGGTACCCCTTTGCATATCGTGATGTCTCCCTTGGTCTTCCTATTTTCTGTTGTTCATAGGTTTAGTTCTTCTGGTACCTTGTATGCTTTTACTCTCAGATGTCATCTAGTCGAAGTTTAAGTCCATAGGAAACATGTAGACATCAACAAGACAATCGGAACAAAGTCCATCCAATCCTTAGTGGCGAGTGTTGCTCCGAGAAGCTTTGATCCAAACTGGTTATAGCAAATAGAACCTAAGTTCAGCTATGGACATAACAGCCAAGGATTATGCTCACACTCCGGAACAAGGTGTATAGAAAACCAAGGCTTTCTTAAAACAGCGCAAAGCTTTTTGCAAGAAAAGGTTTGTGTGTGTGAGGCTATGCAAGGTTGGAGACAGAGCACCCCCACCATAAGTCCTTCTCTGGTCAGTGACTAAACCCCAACTGACCTCTGAGCGAGTGTGGGTGGGAAAAAATGAGGGAAGGGGTTTGGAAAGGTTAAACTTGACAGTTTGCCAATAATTAACCCCCTACCCACACTACCTAGACAGTAAATCCGTGACAAAACCTTCCTCCGGTTCACTTAATGTTGCAAATATCAAACGTATTACACGGTATTATAAAAATTTGAAAAAAAAAAAATAGTGAAAATAATACGAGTCATGACAAAAAAGGGCCTGGTCGTCAGCTGTCAGACAATAACAGGTATCCCTGGTTACAACAGTCTTAACAGTAACATTAAACAGTAAATAGACAGACACCAAATAATGCACACATGTATGTTATAGCTACTTATACCAGACAGTTATTCATCACAGGTGTATCTCCGGTGATGCGTTTGGTATATCACGCAGTTACTCATCACAGGTATATCTCTGGTGACATGCCTGGTGTACCACGTAATTATTCATCACAGATATACCTCTGGTGATATGCTTGGGTAACCACGGTTATTCATCACAGGTATACCTCAGGTAACATGCTTGGTATACCACGCAGTTATTCATTATAAGTAAGCCTCTTGGTATACCAAGCAGTCATCACAGGTATACTTCTGGCCATTTTCTCTATATTTACCCTGTTAATCACAAAACTTCCATTCTCTTGATAAAGCTCTACGCAGAATCTTAAAACGAAAACTTCTCCTGTCAATGTAGGTTTAACAGCAGTAACAGCAATAATAAATATTATGTACATAGTGTCATTCTCAGTATGATATTTTAATCATAATAATGTGTGAAAGGTAATTGTTTTACCAAGAATCTGGAGTGGTGGGTAACGCTGGTTATATCTGGGTGTTACACCCATGTTCCAGGAAGCTAGTAGTCTCCTAATTATTAACATTGTGCAGCCTCTTCATTTACCATTTTTTACTCTTTTATTGTTCTTGCTTTTATTTTCATTATTACTGCTTTATTATTATGATTCGTTGGTTAATGGGGTTTAAAGCCTATCTGCTATATTAGGGTCATCAAGGCTCCATCTAACATGTTCACCATCATAGCGGATTATTATTATAATCAAGTGGGAAGCGCTAAACCCGGAGGATTATACAGCGCCTGGGGGGGGGGGATATGTGGAAGGCATTCAGGCTTAATTCGGGGAACTGGAGCACAGATCCAATTCCCTAAATCAAGAGCCCCTCACCAACATCAAGGAACCTTCCTTGAGGGGTTCCATCATAGCGGAATAGGGATGAAAGTGAATGTTGAACATATACGGTATACACTTGTGTATGCATATTATTATTATATTATTATTTTATTATTATTATTATTATTATTATTATTATTATTATTATTATTATTATTATTATTATTATTATAAGTTTAGGGGATCCACTGAATTTTGCGAAATTTTTAATGGAAATTGTGTAATAGTCATGCAACGGAGATCATTATATTTTGAGCTCATTAGGAAAAAAATGACTCTTCGTAATAATTGTTTAGAAGAAATATTTAAAATGGAGCCTTATTTAATTATTGCAGCCTAACCCAATTCAATGCAACCTTTCTTAACCTGACTCAACGTAACCAGCCTAGCCTAGCCTAGCCTAGCCTAGCCTGACGTAACCCACCCTAGCATACCTAATGCAACCCAATTTACACTGAGGAGACAGTGTGCGGATGTTAGTATTATTGGAACTGTGTACATCACTGGGCCGGCGTATATTTTACCTCAAACATTCTGCCTCCCATAAAAGGGATTTTGCTGCTAATATCTACCTCGACCACCTTGTTGGGGACTCTTCCCTTCCACCAGACGACCTTGTTGGGGACTCTTCCCTTCCACCAGTCGACCTTGGTGGGGAGTCTTCCTCTCCACCAGACGACCTTGTTGGGGACTTCCTCTCCACCAGACGACCTTGTTGAGGACTCTTCCTCTCCACCAGACGGCCTTGTTGGGGACTCTTTCCCTCCACCAGACGACCTTGTAGGGGACTTCCTCTCCACCAGACGACCTTGTTGGGGACTTTCTCTCTACCAGACGACCTTGTTGGGGACTCTTCCCTTCCACCAGTCGACCTTGGTGGGGAGTCTTCCTCTCCACCAGTCGACCTTGGTGGGGAGTCTTCCTCTCCACCAGACGACCTTGTTGGGGACTTCCCATCCAGACGACCTTGTTGGGGACTTCCCATCCAGACGACCTTGTTGGGGACTTCCTCTCCACCAGACGACCTTGTTGGGGACTTCCCCTCCACCAGAGGACCTTGGTGGGGACTCTTTCCCTCCACCAGATGACCTTGTTGGGGATTTCCTCTCCACCAGACGACCTTGTTGGGGACTTTCTCTCCACCAGACGACCTTGTTGGGGACTTTCTCTCCACCAGACGACCTTTTGGGGACTTCCCCTCCACCAGAGGACCTTGGTGGGGACTTTTCCCCTCCACCAGAGGACCTTGGTGGGGACTCTTCCCCTCCACCAGACGACCTTGTTGGGGACTCTTCCCCTTCACCAGACGACCTTGTTGGGGACTTCCCCTCCACCAGACGACCTTGTTGGCGACTCTTTCCCTCCAGACGACCTTGTTGGGGACTATCGGATTATAAAACAAATTCCAACCGCACAATAGAGGGAAAAACTAGTATGAAAGACCTGGGAATGATCATGCCAGAGGATCTCACCTTCAAAGACCATAACAGTGTATCAATCGCATCTGCTAAAAAATGACAGGATGGATAATGAGAACTTTCCAAACCAGGGATGCCAAGCCCATGATGACACTCTTCAGGTCGCTTGTACTATCTAGGCTAGAATATTGCTGTACACTAACAGCACCTTTCAGGGCAGGTGAAATTGCTGACCTAGAAAATGTACAGAGAATCTTTACGGCACACACAACTGCGATAAAACACCTAAATTACTGGGAATGTTTCAAGTTCCTCAACCTGTACTCCCTAGAGATGCACGATTATATACACTCGGAAAATCCTAGAGGGATTAGTACCAAACTTGCACACGAAAATCACTCCTTATGAAAGCAAAAGACTCGGCAGACGATGCAACATCCCCGCAATGAAAAGCAGGGGTGTCACTAGCACGATAAGAGACAGCACAATAAGTGTTAGGGGCCCAAGACTGTTCAGCTGCCTTCCAGCGTACTTAAGGGGGATTATCACTAGACCCCTGGCTGTCTTAAGAAGGCGCTGGACAGGCACACAAAGTCAGTACCTGACCAGCCGGGCTGTGGTTCATACATCGGTTTGTGCAGCCAACAGCAACAGCCTGGTTGATCAGGTCCTGATCCACCATGAGGCCTGATCACAGACCGGGCCGCAGGGGCGTTGATCCCCGAAACCCTCTCCAGGTACACTCCACCAGACGACTTTGATGGGGACATTTTCTCTCCACCAGACGACCTTGGGGGACTCTTCCCTTCCACCAGACGACCTTGTTGGGGACTTCCCCTCCATCAGACGACGTTGTTGGGGACTCTTCCCATCCAGCAGACGGTCTTGTTGGGGACTCTTCCCCTTCGCCAGACGACCTTGTTGGGGACTCATCCCCCTCCACCAGACGACCTTGGTGGGGACTCATCCCCCTCCACCAGACGGCCTTGGTGGGGGACTAACTCTGGGTCTTAGGTAACACTACAGTAACTTGAAGCATATATCGAAGGCCGCTTGCTAGTTGTAGACTGATACTAGTGTTCACTGAGAGTTTACTAGCACTATAGTGTTAGCTAAACACAAGGTTGAGCAGGATAGTGTTAGTAACTAGTGTTTAGTGGTCGCGATAACAGGGTACAGAACATACCAGTGTAATACTGGTTACCTAAACACAATGTGTAACATCGTAATGTTAGTTACTAGTGTTGACTGATCGCGACTGTATTGAGAGGCAGGCAGCTTAACACATGAGTAGGCTTCAATTTACATAATTTATGATTTAAAAAAACTCAATGAAAGTACCACTTTTATGGAAGTGTGAAATATGTCTTGTGCAAGTTTTCGCTCATTTCCGCAGATTACAGCGAATACCGAATATCATGTTTCTTGGGATAGCCCAGCACACTTACCCTAAGATAAGAATAAAATAACCAAGGACCTTCTTTGGACTGCTGAGGTGCCCAGCTTTGATGTGCCAGCCACGGAATCTGATATCTAGGAAGTTTTTAATTTTGCGTAAGTTACACTTTAAAATATTTTGGCCAACTAATCACATAAAAAATTAAATTGTGCAGAATATTAGCAAGAGCTATGACGATGAAGACAAGAATGTTCATGTTGATGATATCCCTGTTGTGGTAGGTAGGACAGTCGCGGATCATGGTCGGTATATTTTATCAACTGTAGTAGTATGTAGCAGTACTGGGTTGTAACAGCCAGTAACATTATTACAAAAAAATATTACTCAACAAGGAAAGAAGTCGGCTTCAGAAATTATTATTATTATTATAATCAAAAAGAAGCGCTACGCCACAAGGACTATACAGCGCCGGCCTCAGAAATAATCTTTATATGGTTTAGATAGACACATAAGCAAACACTAGGACGTATTTGTTAGAAAATATTTTGGTCCTGGGACCTTGATCAAGTTCCCAGGACCGTAGCGTTTTCTAATAAATATGTCCTAGTGTTTGCTTACGTGTCATTCTAAACCAATTTGTAGGTATCTGTTACCAAGATTTGTACCATGATCTTATATATATATATATATATATATATATATATATATATATATATATATATATATATATATATATATATGCCGAATAGGTAAAATTGGTCAGTTAACAGAAACTTATTTAAAATTAAGTCCTTTCTGAAATTTTCTATGTACGTTTAAAGATTTTTTTAATTTTAATGTAAAAATTAATAATTTTGTACCAAAAGAACCTTAGAAAATTTACCTAACCTTATTATAACAAGCGCAATTTAATTTAGCCTAATCCAACTAAATATGTTTAAGATAAATTTACAATAATTTAATAATAAACAAACACTATGAAATATATATTTTTCGTTAGGTTCAAAATGATTTTCGCGAAATTATTGCATACACAATTTTCGCTTGCCTTATTCGGCAAGAAGAGCGTTGCTATTTAAGCCAAAATCGCAGGTTTTACCTATTCGGCACATATATATAATGACTATATATATATATATATATATATATATATATATATATATATATATATATATATATATATATATATATATATATATATATAATATATATGCAATAAGATCACAGTAAACAGGTGATTTTAAATTATGCAAAACAACCACTGTGAAAGAGTAGTGAAATTCCAAGCGCTTTCGTGACTGCTCACATTGTCAAGGAACTATGAAAGTAATACATCAAAGGAAGGCAATAAAAGGGCTTAGACCACACTTCACAGTCAAGTCCCACCTGTCTCGCGTCAGGTGTTTCTTTGTTGTGGGACTTGACTGTGAGGTGTGGTCTAAGCCCTTTTATTGCCTTCCTTTGATGTATTACTTTCATAGTTCCTTGACAATATGAGTAGTCACGAAAGCGCTTGGAATTTCACTACTCTCACAGTGGTTGTTTTGCGCATATATATATATATATATATATATATATATATATATATATATATATATATATATATAATAGACACACACACATCAGAATTACGATGAACAATATTTACGTTATTATTAGGCAAACTATTGATAAACAGTGAACACAGATATCACCGAGAACCAGAGGTCAAAATAGGATATGCGCCATATTCATTACGAAGTTCCTCGGTGGCTAAAACTCGTGAGTTTTAGCCTAAATTTAAATAGCAGACTCATTGAAGATAAGTCTTGCCCCGACCCTGGTCCGCTCCTGTCTGAATTCTGTACAGATGCACGGTAACAGGAACGATCACAAGTGTCTTGTATACCTTTTACCACAACTGGAGACTTTACTCGCTGAGGTTGCAAAATCGGAACATAATCGCTTACATGTGAGTTTGCGAAGTTCCTCAGCTGTAAGCTCCGCCTATAAACGATCAGGGCTGTGTTCGGACATTCAAACTAATGAATATTGGCAACAGTGGTTCATGATCCACTGAGTGTCGACTTTTGACTGCTGTTGGTCTCGTCTTGTAATTGAAGAGGATGGTCTGGGAGATGGTGATACACTTTTGGGACGCCAAAGAACCTTGATCCGTCAGGTCAACTCCAGACAGCAGCACAGATACAAATTTCTTCCAGGTAGTAGACATGGACTCCTGTTCGCAACCAAAAGCAAATAAGCCGTATCTCTTCTTCACAGTAATTTTGGCCTAATTTCCGTTTCCACTCCTAAACAAATGAATTGCATTTTCCCCTGAGTTTTTGATCGACTGGTAGAAATAAATAGGTCTTGATCATTGGAATGCCTCAGAATGATCTAGGTCACTGGTCTCCAGCATAAAATTCTTAAATTGAATAACACGAGAAAAATTTTGGTGATTTTTGTCCAGTCTGTCTCCATGGTCTGAAAATATGGCTCGAGGCTGCCTGGTTAGGATAACATATACCAGACGTAACAGGGAGCTGAACACTAGGTTAAACATCGTAATGTTATATTGCCAATCTAGACATAATGTTGAACGTCGTAATGTTAAGTGTTACTGGGCATACTGGTGCCTTACATCGCACATTACTGGTGGGTAGGGAATAAATCACCTACATAATGCGAAATATGGATTTATGATATTAATGACACGATAACGCTACAATGCGAACGAAACATCGCCAAAAAGGCTTCCTTGTAACACCAATTGGGCCTATTTCCCAAATATTATTTTTCATATTTAGTGTTAAATATAGATAGTTATTTGAATTGAGTAATATTTTTTATTGTTAAATAAATGTGGATGTTTTCATTAACTATTTTAATATATGCCCGACTTGAACTCCACATATTTGCGTCCCTTTTAACATTATTTGTTTAGTTAACATAAACACAATACATTTTGACCAGTGGTAGTTGTTATCTCTGTTTAGTGTGTGACTGTTCTTGTCTTTCTATAAGTTGAATTATTTAATGCATTTATCTATTTCGTAATTCCTCTATTTCGTGAGTAAATACAGTATTAAGATTTATGTTCACTCCCTTAGTGTATACAATACACTAGGTTAATATTAACCTAGGTATATTAACTAGGTTAATGTTAGCCTAGGTATATAAACTAGGTTAATGTTAACCTAGGTATATAAGCTAGGTTAATGTTAGCCTAGGTATATAAAATAGGTTAATGTTAACCTAGGTATATAAACTAGGTTGATAACCTAGGCATATAAACTAGGATAATGTTAGCCCAGGCATATAAAGTAGATTAATGTTAGCCTAGGTATGTAAACTAGGTTAATGTTGACCTAGGTATATAAACTAGGTTAATGTTAACCTAAGTATATAAACTAGGTTAATGTTAACCTAGGCATATAAACTAGGTTAATGTTAACCTCGGGTAACCTAGGTAGTATGTTGGCACCGAGCTCCCACTGCTGGTTATGTAAAAAATGTAATATATTTTTGCTGTTTTTTTTTTTTTTGTCATGAACCCAGCAGAAGAAAAAACTTTTACGTGTATCAATGTCTTTGTCACTTTTTAAATCCTCTGATATATGTGGACTTGGTAAAAAAAAAAATAACTCACAATGTGTGGATACATCGCAATACTGGTAACAAAGTTACTTTATCCGATTATTCTATATGCAGTAACCCGCTCATAGGAGAAATAAGCTTATAATGACGTTTCGATCCAACTTGAACCATTAACTAGTTATACAGTAGTTAATGGTCCAAGTCGAACCGAAACGTCGTCATAAGTTTTTCTCCTAAGTGCGGGTTATTTGTGTATTGTTCCAGTGAAGGTATTTGCCTTTTTATGCTTTATGACCTTTTTTTTCATATAAATCTTCGCCATTATTAAGACTTAATTGAGCGTCCTTCATATCTCAACTTTCCTGCATAATGTTTACTCCCCGGCATCGCCAGTATGGCTGGTCATCAGGTTACTGTGATAATCGTGACTTGTGTTAAAACACTTTGTAACTGCGAGACTTTCCTCCCTCCCGGCCCAGGGAACACAGCCTACTTGTTAGGAATCATTATCATGGAGTATTGTGCCATGTTATTGATTTACTTTATTTTGTGTTTTAGTATTAATGATCATAACTGATTTTAATGTATCTAATAGTTATGTAATACTAGGACCACAGTGGAAACAGCCACTTGACTTTTTTGGGTGATACCAGATTATTTACACAGATCTTACTATGTAAGACAATTGCAATCATTAAAAAAATTATATTGTACCTAAATAAACTTATTTACTATTATTTTTTATCGTTGTAACACTTCGCCAATCAACATTTCGTAGAGAACATAACCGCCAACAATTCAGCCTCATATATTTCAACCAAGAATATTTCACACTTGAATATTTTAGTCACAACCAGCTGGGTCCCGGCAGACTTCTTAATAACACTGCAATAAATAGAGAACCAAGGATTCCACTCACTGGAAATTCGTATTTCAAACCGCGGAAAGATCAGGAGGTGATGGCTATAAGACATTGCGTTCATTTTTTTGACGCTTACAGCCTAATTTGGGAGAAGTATGTGGGGAGACGATGACCACAAGGGTCACCTCAGTGATGAGTCAGCGAAGCAACACAGCCTGCTGGTCCGCTAGGCTCTGCCTCGCCAATAGACTTGACCAAGAAAGAAAAAAAGTCTAGACCAAAAGAAAAAATGTGTTGAGTTGCTTTATTTGATTTTGTTTTTTCTCCGTTGGTTTATTAGGCTTAAAGTCTATCAACTACACGAGAATTGTTAGGCAGCATGTCATATGTGCTCCACCAGTAAAGAAGGCTTTAGTTCCTTTAATCGAGATTAGTCTCAGTGTATATAACAAAAAAAAAAAGAAGAGAGGGAAGGAGAGATCACTGTGTATATACCCCCTCTGTCTGTTTTTTCTAATTAACTTTTTTCTGTTAGTTCGAACTACAACGAAAACTTTGAATATTTGGGATAGATAAACGTTTGTTTGATCAGTAGTCTGCTTAAAATTCTGTTTATTGTTCTTTCTGTTTAAGAGAGATCAGTCACCAGTCACAAGCAGTCCTCATACATAAAGATTATGTACACTTGGACAGCTTTTCTTGCCAATGGAAAATTTTTGTAGTTACAGTAGAGGATAATTTTGTCATTGATCTACTCCTAAACATGTAGTTAATATATATTCTGGCTAAATTTATAGATTTTTTATAGTGTTTAGAATGTTTACATTGTTTGCATTAAGGGTATATGATTATTATTTTTTAAAGTGGTGATAAATTACAAAGATTTAACGTAGATTAGCAACAAAGGTTAAATAGTACTACTGTAGTATTTCCTTGGTGTTACTATATTTTATAGTATTATTAATAATTGTTTATATGCCATTCAGTAGCAGAAATGTCGACAAAAATAGCATAGTGTTTCATTTGTATGGTGCACTTTCAGTAGTAATTGTTTAACAATTAATTAGCAGTAATGACAACAATAGTACTACAGTTTCGTGTAAATGTGTGTATTAATAGTAATATTGATAAATAGTTCATATGTGTTGTTAATATTGTTGCAGGAGGCGCCATGGTCGGGTGGACGGCTCGGTGGGAGCCGGGCGCGGGGACGGAGCTTCATCACCACCACCGTGTGGCCCTGACCGACCACGTCGCCCTTCCCTCCACGCCCACGCCGCCCCTCCACCACCCTAGTCACGCCCACAACCACGCCGCACATCTTCAGCCCCTCAGCAGTCACCCACACAGTTCTCCTGCAGAGGGCAGCAACATCTGGTGTGTGGAAGCTGACCAAGGCTGCAGGCAGGACCCTATTCCTTCGTCTTCTCGTGTACCTGATGAAAACGCTGGTTTTTCTGGTGTAGGCCTACCTGTAAGTAGCGTAGTAGGTCCGGCACCCCCTCCACACGACCATTCCTTCCTGTGTCGCGCTTCTGCACCTGCGGCCGTTAACGGTACTTCACGAGCGCCCTTTGTGTGTGGTGGGAGCGAGCGGTGGGGGTCCTCGCAGGACACAGAACCTCTCACTACCAACGGGGAGGTTGGACGCAGGAAGGTGAACGGTGCTATAGTGAAGATGGCAGCCGTGGAGGAGACCTTGACGGAGGAGGAGGAAGAAGGGGGGGAAGGGGAATACCTATGTGGACTTGGACGATGGTGCTCCCCAAGTTGGGTTCAACGCTTTGCCACCAAACAGATGTTCCTCATTGTGTTTTCTTTAACGTCAGTGCTTCAGGGGATGTTTTACACGTACTTTGTAAGTGTGCTCACTACCGTAGAAAAGTTGTTTCAGTTAAAGAGTAAAACAACCGGGATTATTATGAGTGCTACGGAGATGGGCCAGATAGGCGGTGCTCTCCTTCTTGCCTACTACGGCGGCCAGGGACATAGACCTAAGTGGATAGGCTGGGGAATGATTCTCTTCGCCTTCTGCGCCTTCCTCTGTTCCCTTCCACATTTCTTGTTCGGCCAGGAGCTCTTGAGGAAGCACCTGGAGACTACGCCGTCAGAAGACAGCCCACTGGCGAGCGCTAACATCTGCAGGCAGCCAGGCGCCAAAAGCGCCATTGGCGGCCTCAACACCACTTTGGCCTCCCTCCCTCCGGGACTGCTGGAGGCCTCGCAGGATCGTCGACTCGACTTCGAGTATTGTAATTCTCCTGACGGCGAGACACAGGTGGTTCTCTCTATCTTCTTCTTGTCGCTTCTGGGAATTGGCATTGGCCAGACGGCGGCCTACAATCTTGGTATTCCATACATTGATGACAATATCGCCAACCGCGAGACGCCTATTTACTTTGGTGAGTTACTGTTCTCTTCTGTTATGTTATGTCTACCATCAATCTCATTTGTTAGTATATTCGTCAGGAAAAAAATCCTGGTAGGAGTCTTATAAGATGACCCGTTAAGTTGGTAAGTAAGATACATGTGCAACAGTTAGGTATTTTTATTCCGAAACGTTTCGCCTACACGGTAGGCAGAATTCTTCAGTCAAGTACAGAAAAGTTGGTAGAAGCAGGAGAGATGTTTTAAGACGATGTAATCAGTCCATCACCCTTGAAGACGTAGTTTTGAGTTGGTCAGTCCCTCAGCCTGGAGAAGAGTAATTATTCCATAGTCTGAAAGAGTACCTACCTGTTACACATGTGTCTCACTTAACAACCTGTCGGTATTTTATACCATTTTAATATTCATGACCCGTTAAGACTGGGGCCTGGCGAGACTGTGTAAGGACACGTAAAGGTAGGGAAGCCGATGGTCACTATGGTGGATCTGGGCAGCAGACTTAACGGTGTGGGTACATAAGTAAGACACTTGGGACAGTTGAGTATCTTTATTGCCAAAACGTTTCGCCTCCACAGTAGGCTTCTTCAGTCGAATACAGAGGTGACTAAATATGGAGACCGTAGAAGTAGTGACGATGGATTGATGTAATCAGTCCATCAACCCTGAAAAATGAGTTTTTGTGGTTGTCAGTCCAGCCTCGACAAGTGTTCTGGATCCATAGTCTGGAACATTATTGGATCCATGGTTAACTGATATAATCTCACTCCATTCTAAGCTGTACGTGTGCTATAACCACAAGGCAAATGAAAATGCTGTTCAGTCAGGGTGAAAATGATATGTGAGTGCTCACCTATTTGGAGTTTCAGGGGCTGAGTCACAGCTCCTCGCCCCGCTTCTTTACTGATCGCTACTAGGTCCACTCCCTGCTCCAAGAGTTTTATCGTACCTCTTCTTAAGCTATGTATGGACCCTTGCCTCCCCTACATCACTCTCCAGAGTGTTCCGTATTTGTACGTCCAGGGAATACAGCTAGGCTCGTGGTGTCCCATCCTCATTGATTAGTCATAATTTCTTTGGTATTCCATTCTATATGACCAGCATGGATTGAGAACCTGTTTTAAATATAATAATAATTAGTATTCTATTGGCTATATTATTTACAGCCTCTTTTTCTTAAAATAGGTGGTTCACCTCACTATTTACGGAAAATATTTTCTAATTATTATTATTATTATTATTATTATTATTATTATTATTATTATTAGCACCGGCCGTCTCCCACTGAGGTAAGGTAACATGAAGAAGAAGAAACACTTTCACCATCATTCCTTCAATCATGTCAGAAGCGTCTGATCACCATCATTTCTTCAATCATGTCAGAAGCGTCTGATATGACAGCTCAGATGCCCCTCCAGGCCGCAACATTCTCACCCCTCCTTTAGACTCTAGGTTTTGTACTTCCCACCTCCATGACTCAAATCCGGCTAACTGGTTTTCTTGAATCCTTTCACACTTCAACAACACTTCAAATCATAAATACCACTTGTCTCCACTCCTATCTGATACACTCACACACGCCTGCTAGATGTCCAAGTCCCTCGCATACAAAACCTTATTTACCCCCATCCCTTCAACCTTTCCTAGGACTACCCCTACCCCGCCTTCCCTCCACTACAGGGTTATACACCCTCCTAGTCATCATATTTCACTTTACCCTTTAAACGTCAACAACCCCTCCTCAGACTTCTGAATAATAGTTTTGGTAACTTCACACCTTTTAATTTCCAAGCCACGAATTCTCTGCATAATATTAGCTCCAAGTCTTCCAGTGTGCCACAGAAAACAATACGATGCTTAATGAGGACAAATTTCAGTTACTCTTTTATGGAAAACTTTAGAAAATCAAAGCTAGAACGGAGCACAAAACAAATTCTAACCACACAATGGAGCGAAAAACTAATGTGAAGGACAAAGGGATGATAATGTCAGAGGATCTCACCTTCAATAATCACAGCAGTGTCATCACTACTGCTGGGAAAATGATAGGATGAATAATGAGAACCTTCAAAACAATGGATGCCAAGCCAATGAATGATAGTTCTCTATATGTCACTTGTTCTCTACACTAACAGCACCTTTGAAGGCAGGCAAAATTGCGGAGCTAGAGATTGTACAGAGGACCATCACTGCACTTATAAGGTCAGTCAAGCACCTTAATTACTGGGAGCGTTTAAAGTCCCTGGACCTGTACTCCTTGGAACGCAGACGAGAAAGATGCATTATAATTTATACAAGTCATCTAGCACTATAGCTTTTGTTGTGTTCAGTTCTCTATTTGTTTCATCACCTCTTCCTCGGATGTGCTGCTCTTGTATGGTCCTTGTTGGTTCGTTCATTCCTTTCCACTTTCTGGCATCCCTCCTCGTATGAATATCTCTCATTTTCTGTTCATTTCCTCGTATATCTCTGTAATCCTATATTCGTACTCCTCTTCTAGTTGTAATCCTTGGTCTTGTATAGTCATCCTCCTCGTGTGGCAGTGAAGCAGGTTTGTGTCTGACCTTTGGGGCGTTCACTGACGTCTTCCCATCACTACCACACCTGGGTAGTGCCCTTAGTTAATGGGATGTTTTTACGCAGCACCTACACACAGCATCTGTGTGTGTGTGTGTGTGTGTGTGTGTGTGTGTACTCACCTAGTTGTGGTTGCAGGGGTCGAGTCACAGCTCCTGGCCCCGCCTCTTCACTGGCCGCTACTAGGTCACTTCCCGCTCCATGAGCTTTATCATACCTCTCCTTAAAGCTATGTATCGATCCTGCCTCCACTTCATCACTACCCAGATATTCCACTTCCTGACAATTCTGTGACTGAAGAAATACTTTCTAACATCCCTCTGATTCATCTGAGTCTTCAAGTTCCAACTGTGACCCCTTGTTGCTGTGTCCCATCTCTGAAACATCCTGTCTCTGTCCACCTTGTCGATTCCTCTCAGTATTTTATATGTCGTTATCATATCCCCCCTAACTCTCCTGTCTTCCAGTGTCGTCAAGTCGATTTCCCTTAACCTGTCCTCGTAGGACATACCTCTTAGCTCCGGGACTAGTCTTGTTGCAAACCTTTGCACTTTCTCTAGTTTCCTCACATGCTTGGCTAGGTGTGTGTGTGTGTGTGTGTGTGTGTGTGTGTGTGTGTGTGTGTGTGTGTGTGTGTGTGTGTGTGTGCGCACGCTCGTGCGTGCTTATCTGTTTGTATTCATTTGTGTGTGTAAGGGTCTAGTCTCAGCTTCTTGCTCCATCTCTTAGCTGGCACTTACTGAGGTCTACCTTCTCGTGGCTGTGTGAGCCCTGTCACACATATTCTTAAAATTATGTATGGATTCTGCATCTATTGCTTCACTGGCTACGTAATTTCACTTTGTAATTACTTTAAAACTAAAGGAGTATTTCCAAACATCCCTGTTGCTCATCCGTGTTTTTAACTTCCAGCTGTGTCGTCGTGTACCTCAGACCCGCTTCGTGAACAGACTTGCCCTGTCTATTCTGTCATTTCCTCTCAGTTTTTTGTACGTCCTAATCATATCACCCCTGGTTCTTCTGTCCTCTAATGTCATCAGGTTTACCCTCGTTAACTTCTTATAACTCGTATCCCTTACCTCTGGGACTAATTTTCCTTCAGATCTTTGCATTTTTTCAGCTTGATTTGCTTTATCAGATATGGGTTCCACACTAGTGCTACATACTTCAAGATGGGTCTAACATTTGCCATATACGTACTGTATAGTGTAATAAATGATTCCCTGTTGATGTGCACCTCACGTGATATGCTCGAGACTATACTCAACCGAGGTCTTCTGTCAGGAAGGTTTACAACCTTTGTCCCCTGAGCCTGTACTTTTTCCGATTTTCATAACTTTGCAGTTGCTGAGGTTACATTCTAGTAGCCACTTGTCAGACCAATTAAACAGCTTGTCCAGATCCGTCTGTAGTCTTTTCTGGTCTAGTCCAGTTTGTATTCTTATTATTTTCTCATCATCTGCGAACAGAGACATCTCTGTCCTTCCCTTGTCATGTCGTTTATGTACACAAGAAACAGCACTTGTCCCAGCACTGACCCATGTGGAGCCCCACTCATTACACTTGTCCGTTCCGACACCTCACAAACAATAACACAAACGAATCGTTTCCTTCACTTTAGTATGTTATAGCATTGTGCAGATTTAGGACCAGGCCCACACATGCCTTGTACTCACATATCTAATGAGGAATTTTTCTCTCCTTGGCTCCTGAGAGTTAATATTTAGAAATTTGAGGCTTTTCCATCAATTTAAAAGCTTTATTGACTCTATGTAGACCTTAATGATGTATTCCAGGTCTGATATTTCTCTGACCCTGAACAGAGCCATCGACATTGAGGGGTATCTTAAACGAGAGAACACGAAGTGATTGAAATATTGTCACCGTAGACATTATTTTCTTTGTTTTGAAAGTTCTTATTATCCACCCCCGCCATTTTTATTGCTTTTCGTGCCAGGTCAGCTGACGTTATTACTCCCAGATCTTTCACACGTTTGTTTTGCTTTATTTGGTGACCTTGCATTTTGTATATCGCGTCCTTTTTGAGTTCTTCATTCTTTCCGTATATAAGCATTCTTTCCACATATTTCCACTGAGCGACATATTCTCAGCTTTCCACTGCAAGACTGTTTATATCTTCTTGAAATTTATCCACGTATTCTACCGAGGTGATTTCGATGTTGATTTTGATACTATCTATAAATAATGGTTATGCAACTGTGACAAGTGTTTTTAATCTATGACCGCCTTGGAGTACTGAGTTTGTTACTTTACTAATGATAGATTTTGCTGTGTTGCCTTGTATTTTTTATGTTCTACTTGTTAGGAAGTTGAATATCCATTTGCGCACTTTCCCTGTTATACTTGGCACCCTCATTTCGTGTACAATCACTCCATGATTGTATTTGTGTTCGTGACAAGCATGATCTTCCCGCTCTAAATCCATGTTTGTTAGTTTGGGTTACGCAGTGTGTGCAGCAAGATAAAATTTGTAATTTGACGTCTCATCACCCTTTCAAAGACCTTTGTAATGTGAGATGTTAGGACTTTTTTTGTTTTTTTTTTTGGCCAGCGCTCAGTTGCCTATTTTATGCAAAGAAACTATGCACTTCTTAAGACCTCTTGGAATTTCACCTAGATCAAAGCTCTTTCTTCAAAGGATACTGAGTGTTCGTGCATTTCTTTATAAATTAGAAACTCCCTGAATCCTGTCCAGGTGCTGCATGAGTGGGCATGTTTATTTTTTTCCAAATTCCACGGGCTTTTTCTTTACGTCGGTTATACGATGATCTGTGTGGCCTTCAGAGGTAATTAAATTTTATTCTGCATTCTCCACCTTGCTTTTGTTAAGTGGATTGCTGAACATTCATTCATATTCGTTGTGGCATGCAAGGAGTGTGTTACAATTTATTTGGCGTATGTCACGCTCCCATATAGGCTGCCTCCCAATCAGCGAACCGGGTGCTAAGGGTTTAACGATCAATACGGTACCAGTCGTTAAATCAGTACCTTGGTTCATTGGCTAATCACAGGCAAGCCCACCAAAGCTGAAGCAACGTGGTTCACTTGCGGTAAACATTGGCAGACTGGTTGAGTACGGTACACTCTCTCTGGCTTCTGCTTTGCCATATGTCACCGTGGTGTACACTTATTAGTCTGTACATAGTGTACATACCTGCATATAGTGGGTGAAGGCAAATATACATTATAGTCTACTGCTGAGTTTGTTCTAATTCCTATTACGACCAGGTCTCACAGGCCATTTATTACCTGTTCGTAATATTCGTCTTTAAGAATTTTACTTATTTCTTTTTCATTGTCAGTATATGAACTTCTTGTGATCAGTGGTCCAGTTCTACAGGTAGCTTTTAAGCTGGATATTGCACATGTGTAAAAATATTTGAAGGTTATTGCACTATCCAAGACAGCTTTCTGTTCCCTTTGTGCTTCTTCCATCTGGTACGACAGCTTAGGTTCTTGTTCTATCTCAGTAATCTCTCGACTAAGATTATTTTTCCTCCGTTGTGACTTATTCACGTTTTTAAGCCGATCAGTAACCCCTTTTTTGCGTACAGTCTCCAATGTTCTCTTTTAGATTTTCTCACCACTACATAATTTATACAAACCTTGTATGCCTCTGCATTCAGTTCTTTCAAACATGGGTAGATTTTAGATTTAGGGTTCTTGTGACTGTTTCCCAGGGTATGTCTGACAGTTCTTTGCTTTGTCCCAGTCAGTTCTCTGTTAAGTTAAATTTACCGAACATCCCTTCTCGTACACTGTATATTGTATTACAATATACAATATAATTTCTTTGGTTAGTTCCTCGTTGTTCGTGTTGACAAAATCCAGTGCATTTTCAGTTCTCGTGACCTATTATTTGTTGGTTCAAAGCAAACTTTTTACAAAGCCCCGTTACCTCTCTCAGAAACTTTTCTAGTACAGCTCTGTGGCTTACCAACTTTCATTTCATATTTCGGAGGTTGAAATCTCTGAGGAGGATAATATACGGAACAAGGTTTTCAAGGCAGCTGTCTATTTCCATTACCTGTTCTTTGAACTCCTCAGCTGTTGTTGATGGTGGTCACCTTGCATGATCATCCTGCACGGGAGATGCCTTGATACAAGTGAAAGGCTCTTGTTGCAAGGCGTTAGAGCTGCTGCTCTCTTGCCTTGTTCAAACTTCATTACCTTCCACTTGTCAGGCGCTGTATAACCAGGTGCTGTATAACCAAGTGTTGTATAACCATGTGCTGTTTAACCAGGTGCTGTATAACCAAACACTAAGCCGAGGTTGGTCACTCAGCAAGGATTGCTGGAGGCTTGAACCTCCGTCCGCTAAACGTGTCCAACTCTCTGACCACCCTATTTGTCTATAGATTTTTTGGATTGCATCGCCGTGGCAGATTCTGGGCACAGCAGAGCTAGGAACTAGGACAAAGGCAGCGCCAGGTACGTGGCCGTCCTTGTGCACCCTATGTGCAAGTGTTAGCGTACCTTGACGTACTTGTGCAAAACACCTGTGGCACACTTGTGACACACCTGCTGCAACCCATGTCTGGGAACACTGGCCGACCTTCAGTGAAAGTTATCCTGGCTTCCTGGTGCTGTGATACTGGATCACCAAGCACTCTTCTCTGATACCCAGTTTGGTGTCTGGGTACTGTGTTGTCACAACACACTGGTGTCTTCTGTTATGTGATATCCAGTTTGGTGTCTGGGTACTGTGTTGTCACAACACATTCGTTTCTTGTGTTTTGATAATGATAACGATAATGGTAGTGTTTTGTATTACTGTGCAGTATAGTATACAGTATGTATAGTATCAGTTAACCTGACTGACATTCTTCATGGAAAGTCCCTGGTTATGCAGGGCATTTTAGGCAGCTTTAAAATTAACTTATAAATACTGAGCAGTTATTTAATTAGGTTAATTTACTAGAAATGGTATAATTTACAATTTCTTGAAGTTATGTACAGCAGTTTGATATATGATAATTTGGGATTTTTTATATAATACTTTAATATAATATTTGCTATAATAAATACTGAAGTAGAACACATTTTCATTTACTGTCACAGGATAAGTAAGTGGCAGTGAAAATGTCTGTATGATGTGGATGAAGAGGGATGTTGCTGATTAATTATTCTTTAATGTGATTTATCTATGTAGATTTTAGGCCAGATTTAGATGTGTTTTAACTATTGAAGTGATAATGGTAGAATTACCAACAAAATGTTAGGTAAATGGACACAGATGCAACTAATGTCACATTAGTTGCATCTGTGTCCATTTATTTAACATTATTGAAGAAGGCGACATACAGGGATTTTTTTTTTTTTATCTTCCGGATGAGAGTTCTAAATTTTAGGGCTTTTTATTTGTGTGGAGTTTACAGAGAAGTTGAGTCAAACACATGGTATATTAAAGAGGTACTTGTAGCTTGTGTGTTCTGGTACTTGTTGCTTGTGTGTTCTGGTACTTTTGTGTTCTGCTTGTTTGCTCTAGTACTTGTTTCTTGTCTGTTCTGGTACTTGTTTCTTGTGTGTTCTGGTACTTGCTTTTTTGTGTTCTGGTACTTGTTTCTTGTATGTTCTGGTACTTTTTTCTTGTGTGTTCTGGTACTTGTTACTTGTGTGTTCTGGTACTTGTTACTTGTGTGTTCTGGTACTTGTTACTTGTGTGTTCTGGTATTTACGTTGCAACTCTCCAGGAAGAGTCGGGGTGTTGGGTTGAAGTTCTTACTAAGTGTCCTGTATATGTATAACGCACAGTAGTATAGTTGTGAATGTTTTGTGAGTTGAATAAGTTAAGACTAGTGAATACTTGGGGTCTGTGTTGTCTGGAACCTGATTGGATGATTATTCCAATAGCCGATTACTGTTGAATAACAATGGGTTGTAGGTGGGTTGCCGTAGTAGATACCCAAGCACAGATACCGTGAGGCAGAGTTGAATTAGAGAGTAGTACAGGGTAATGTCGTTTATGCTACATAGGAAAGTATTTTTGATAGAATGACCACAATTTTGGATTTTTTCTTACATAGTTGTTGGATGTGGGTGTTGAATTTCAGGTTGCAGTCAAGGTTTATACCTGGTGGGTATATGCCTGGAGGGTGTATACCTGGAGGGTGTATACCTGGAGGGTGTATACCTGGAGGGTGTTTCGGGGGTCAACGCCCCCGCGGACCGGTCCATGACCAGGCCTCGCGGTGGATCAGGGCCTGATCAGTCAGACTGCTACTGGTGGCCGCACGAAAATCGACATGTATTACCAAGAATTTCCCCTCGCCTATGTGCGAAATTATTTTTTTTACGTTAAACTGAGTAATTTTTAGCTATATTTCACATTTTGTTACCATTGAGAGTAAGTTTGTTGGATGCCATCAAGATGGATACCGTTACCGGTTCCTTGTTGACTGTTGTTGAGGCACCAGAATCTGAATATATGATATGATATGATTACTGTCATCTGCAAGGACTATTTTAAGTTCCTGGATGGCATTTGGTAAGTCATTGAGATGAATAATGATGATAATGACCAAGGATTCACCTTCTGGATTCTGGCTCTTGTGTAGTCACAACACAAGATACTCACAGGATATATACACTGAGAAGTATGTCTCTCGGTGTATATACACAGGTGTGTGTCTCGATGTATATACACAGGTGTGTGTCTCGATGTATATACACCGAGAGGCATGTCTCTCCGTGTATATACACTAAGAGTTTACTTTAAGACATATTTTAAGGATGAAAGTATTCTTGACTAGTGGTGTACAGGTGACATGCAGCTCGTATAGGTTTTAAACCCAATTAACCAACCCACCAACAACAAACACACTTAGACCGCTGGCTTACGGGTTCACCCCAACATGGTTGATATAAGGTGTGGTGACAGGCGTCTTCCACACCTAGCCAAAACACCAGTGGATCAGCATACGGAAATTTAAAAATATTGTATATGTGTGTGCGTGTGTATGTGTGTATACCTGGAGTATACCTGGAGAGAATCTCGGAGGTCACCGCCCCCGCGGCTCGGTCTGAGACCAGGCCTTGTGTGTGTGTGTGTGTGTGTGTGTGTGTGTGTGTAGGTTACAAGTTGTCAAAGGCACTTGTCGATAGACACTTGGCCTGTTACTTGTAGTTTGTGGTGTGTGTAATCACCGAGTTGTGTTTGCGGGGATCGAGTCTCAGCTCCTGGCCCCACCTCTTAAATCACTCTCGCCGGTATTATTGGTCCCTTGCCTCGTGGGCACTATCATATCTACTCTTTAAACTGTGTATTGAGTTTGCCTCTTCCACTTCATCATCTAGCTCATTCCATTGAGTTTTCCACTCTGAGACTGAAATAGTATTTCCTAACATCCCTGTGGTTCATCTGTGGCTTTAGTTTCCCCTCTACGAACTCTCGCCCCTGTCCCTATCTGCTCGGTTAAAGCCTCTGAATATCTTGTATGTCGTAATCATGTCTCCCCTAATCCTTCTTTCTTCTAATGCCGCCAGGTTCAGTTTCTCTAGTCTCTTTTCATAACTTAATTCCCGCAGCTCTGGGGCTAGTCTTATTGCAAGTCTTTGGATCTTTTTCTAGTTTTCGTATATGCTTGAGAAGGTAAGGGCTCTATGTTGGTGCTGCGTACTTCATGATTGGTCTAACATATGTCATGGAGAGTCTTTAAAGCCTCTTTATTAAAGTTACTGAAGGAAATTCTGAGATTAGCTATCCCCAAAAATGCTATTCGATTTATGTGCACCTCTAGCGCGATATGTCTGGTGTAATATTCAGTCCAAGATCTTTCTCCTTGAGCGATAGCAGAAAGTTGACTATCCTTTGTCCACTTTCCCAGTTATTCTTGTCGCCCTCATTTTGTGGGCGATCACTGCATGATCACATTTCTTAAAGGCCTTAGCGAAATCCGTGTAGACCACATTTGTTTTTGTTATTTACCAACGCCGCCTTAATTCTGTCATGGTAGTTTATGTACTGTTTGTTTAGTATATTATGTGCTAATACAACTATGTGCGGCATTCCACTGTATATCACGCTAATGTCACGTGACCCTTTTTGAACGGCTGAAGCTAGGCCGTAGGCCTCAAAATCCAGACCAGACGGAGAGCGGACGTATCAGCACTAGGCTCCTTATTTGTGCGTCAATATACTATTATAACAGCCTCCTGTATTGGTGTCATTGCTACCTCGCTCTTCCCTAAGAACCCTAGTTTAGTTGCTGTGACAAGCATGATCTTCCCGCTCTAAATCCATGCTGGTTTGGGCTGTGTAAGTTGTGCTGTTAAAAAAAATATGCATGCTGGAGCCTTATTACTGTTTCGAAGATTTTTTTGATGTGAGATGTTAGGGCTACTGGCCTGTAATTTTTGGCTAGTATACTACTGCTTCGTTTATGCAAAAGGATCTGTCATTACTGTTCATTGCTCTGGTATTTTACCTAGATCTAAGTTTATTCTCTACAGGATGCTGTGTGCTCGTTATAGTGGCACTTTTTTTTTTTTTGTAAATAAGGAATTCTATGAATTTGGTACATGTTGAATGAGTGGGCATGTTTTCTATTTATTTTTCGAATTCTTGGACCACCAGTCATAAACATTCTCACACCACCAGTCATAAATATTCTCACACCACCAGTCATAAATATTCTCACACCACCAGTCATAAACATTCTCACACCACCAGTCATAAACATTCTCACACCAC